>NW_010135470.1:0-8350 GCF_000699245.1 Pterocles gutturalis
TTATTATTATTATTATTGTTTTCCAGGAGCAGCACTTCCTTATGTGAGCCTAATCTGTTTCTCAAACTGAGAGGCTTTAACATTTTCTTGGGAGTTTGATTTACTGTCACAGAGTATTCTGTTTAAAAAATGGCTCCACAGGCAGCAGAAATTATTACGCGTGGTTTCCTGTGGCTGCCTCCTGTGTGTCCCATGTGCCTAGAAATTTGGTTGATCTCAGAAGGAACAACCCCTCCCCAGCAGAGCACTAATTTGGGTCTGTTTGCTCTAGCCTGGTCACATGCACTCATGGTATTTGTAAGAATAGACTACCTCTGAGAGTTCTGCCTCTCAGCTGAACTTGACAGAAGGTGGCAACAGCAGGATTGACAGGCAGTAATATCACATAATTCCTGCTTCCTTAGGAAACCTGCTGAAATTAACACCAAACTGCATCAGTCAAGCACTTGATAAATGGCCTAAGAACTGTCTAACAGATCTCACAAAAAGAGTTCCTGGAAAATCAGGATTTCAGCAGATCAGGATATGGATCAGTGCTTATTCAACACTTTCCCTCAAGATCTGTGGGCAAATAAAATTACTTCCAGGTAGGTGGATGACAAAGACTGTCCAAGCAATAGGCCCCATTAGGATCAGTACAGGGTGAATGGAACCTCTTATTGTTTCTGCCTTATAAGCAAAAATGTATTTTACTATGGCTGAATTCCCTGTAGCCAGGAGTTCAGATCAGCTCACGGCACCTTGGAAGGGTAGTGGGGGGGTGATGGTGAAAGTGTCATGCCAGGAGAGCTCACATGTTCATGACCAAGCAATGGAGGATGCTCAGGAGGAGCAGGGAGGAGATATACCCTCTCTGCCTATGCCACTGGGGAGACTGGCACTGAAATATCCCCCTTCTTGTGTCCTGTTCTGACAAGCACGTGCCCTTCGGTGGGTAACAGTGTGCACAAACCTGTCTTGAGCCAACAAGGAGTTATGGTTTCATGAACACTTCTCATTTCTGCTTGCTGTGTTAGCTTGGCTGTAATGACATATTTGGACATCATCTACATTTTCATGCCTGCCAGATTGGCAGTGCCATTTGCACTGGGGACACTTTCCAGCTGGTGCACCCCAGTACTTTCAGGCTCCAGTCCTGTAAAACAAGGAGCCTCACCCAGCAGTTCTGCCAATTCCGTCTCCTCATCCCCTGCACATGGTCCTGTTCAACCAACTGACCCATCACAAAGTCTATCATCCATTTTGTGAATATCTCCTCTGCTGAAGGCAAACTTTCCCTGCTTCCATTATGCCAATCTGCAAGTTTCTAACCACTGAAGACCTGTGAGACCACGTCCTGTCCTGTGTGCCCTCCTGAAATGGCTCAGCTCCCTCCTACAGTCAAACAGCCACAAGACATGAGCCATGACAGACGCCTGGCTCTTGAACAGTTTGTATTGTATAAATAATCCCCAACCCTGACCTGTTGGGGTCTACAACATGGTTTATCATGCTCCTGACAGGGACATGTGGAGCAGGTAATTCCTGACAGGTCCAACCACCGCCTTTCCCTCCAGGAGGCTGTGAACTGGTGCCATGTGCCTGTCAGGTCACTGCCAGCTCTGGCAGCATCCATGGAGAGCCCATGACAGCCAGGTCTGCATCCTCACTGCTTGACCACTGCTAGTGAGGAGAGACCAGGAGCAGAGCAGGTGAGTGCTGGCAGGGCAAACAGCACGTGGCAGAGAAACCTTGTTGGAGAATGGTGAGACGAGGTCCAAACTCACTGCCAGCAAGTGCATGGTTCCAGTTAACTGAGCATGTGCTGTGGACACGTGGGTATGTGCAAGCAGAGGTGTGAGCCATCAAGGCTTGGTGCCCTGGGTACCAGAAGTGAGGGTAGTTTGGTACGTGGGGAAGGGCATGGGATGAGAAGGTCATTACTCCCCACAGTGGGGCTCAAGAATGAGGCTTTTTCCTGGTGAGGTTTATTCCTGTGTATCATTCTGGTGGTAGAAGGTGAAGGTCAGACACCCAGAAGGATCATGGCATGATTTAACCCTCTGGGTAAGGGATTGTCACTCTGCCTCACTTTCCCACTAAATTCAGCTTGGCCCCAGGGTGGGGGGACAATCTTTGGTGGAGGGATTTCCTGGGAGCTGCAGCGGACAGCCTCCTTCTCTGCCAACTGCCTCTCCTGGGTTTTGGGTGGCCTGAACACCTCTGTGCATCCCCCCCACTAGAGCCCACAGTCCTGGTCCCACCGCAGTGATGCTCTGCCTCCTTCCCCTTCCAGTGCTGGGGAGGAGAAGCTGTGCTGGTAGCACTGCCCAGCTCTGGGAAAGGAAATTAGGGAGGCACGGGGTGAAAATAAAGCCACGATGGAGAAAGGCATAAACCAGTGGAAGCAGATGGGAACTAGTAGCAAATACTCGCAGCCTGGTTTTGTACAGCATACACCAAATCATAGTCCTGGCACAGTCTCAGTGTGTTGGCCAGCCACCCCAATGGTGCATATCATGTGCATCCTTCCCCAAAGGACCATGCTGGGAAGTGGAGTGCAGGACAGTGACGCTCAAAGAGGAGATGCTGTGATCCCCCCCAGCTTTTCAGTGGAGCCAAAAATCCAGGCACTTCCTGCAGGAAACCCTGGGAGTTCATGCACACAACCAACTCTGGGGCTGCCCTGCAAACACCGGTGTTTCTGTGCTCCATAAGCAGCAGCAGCCTCAGGATGTTTCAAGGAAAACAGTACTTCATTCACGACCTTGTTGGCTTGAGCCAACAACTGTCCCCCTCCACCAGCTGCAGCATGGGCTCTGCTGCCAGCCCTGGGCATGGGACTCAGATCAGTCACTCAGAGCCAATTTATTCTAGAAATGGCAGAAAGGCACAGGGAGGAGTTAGGCTGGAGCATGGAGAGCTGCAAAATGCTTGAGCTGGCCCTCTTCTCAGTTCATGCTGTGGGTTGAAGGGGAAGGGGCAAAGGCTGTGCCGAGGGAGGAGTTTTCCCAAGGACATTGGCAAATTGTGCTAAGCAGAGGTGGTGGAAACTTCGCTGTTGCAGCCAAAGCTGTAACCTGCTATGATGTCTAGTGTGAGACATGGGAGCTCCTGGAGAGATGAGAGCCCTGGGTTCAGACCATACATTTACCGGGTCAGCTGGTCACACTCATCTTGGATGATGCATTCAAGCGCACAGCTGGATGCTCATGGACTCGACACGAAGGGCTCTCCTGTCCAGTCTGGAGCAGTTCACTTCCAGATGTGGGAGTCTGGAATGACCCAGAGAAGCTAAATCACAAAACTGGTTGATACTTATCCTGAAGACTCTGAAACCATCTGCAAACTGCCAGGCTCATTCAGCAGATGGTGATCATAGCTGCTGCCTAAGCAGGAGCAGTAGGACTGGTCAGGTTGGGGTTGCTCCTGGCAGTTATGCAATATTGTCGTAGTCAATAGCTGACAAGATGCTGTGGGCTGTGAATTGCCAATACAACATTAATGAGTATATAAAAAAAACACAGGGCTGAATTATTCAGAGTGTGCAGCTGGAGAGACAGCACCCAGGACACATAGACACCCACCTGCACCAGGACAGCTTGGAAGATGTTAGCACTGAGTCCTGGCAGCTGGAGATCAGACCTCAGGGGACAAACCCTGTAATTCCCCTGGGGCTCAAGGTCTGCCCACCTCCTCCAGGCTATTCTTACACCTAAAGTCTCATTATGGGTGAAAGGGAACGCACCATACATATGGAGCTAAGTCTGGTTAATGTTTTGGCAGTCCCAGTCATCTAATCCGTGCAGCTAGGCTGCACCAGCCTTGTGGCAATTCCTGATGAAGAGGCCCCTCATCTTTGTGCTTGCTCATACCAGGGCATGAGTTTCAGAGAGGAAAGGGAGGTTGCAGAATATGCTCATTTCATGTCAACATGGCAATCTTCGAATCATCCCACTCACTGCTGTCACCTGAGGACATTTATCCAAGAGCTCTGCTAGCTTGAGAGCTCCCAAGGATTCTCTGGGTGAAGGGATGCACTTGCTTTTCTCTGTGCTGCATTTGAACAGGCTGCAGTGCCTTGTCTGTGCAGCTGCTCCTTCCAGCGGCTCGTGATCTGCTTCAGATGCTAGCAGTGTTTGTCCACTGTGCAACCCGGCAAGCAGAGCTGGCAGCCAGCATTGGGGGCAGAGGAGAGGGGCAGGAGGGGGAAGCCAACCACGTGTCCTTGTGAACAAGTCGCAGATGGGGAGCGCATCAGCTCGCTGATCTGCTGCTCTGCCTCCATGCTGTGCTCAGCCCTGCTGCTCACACCACGGCCGTGCTGGGCTGGGGTCTGCCCCAGGTCTGCCAGGTCCTGTCCTGACCTGCTCCTCCACGAGACTCGGGTGGAGGGGAGATAGGGGACTGCACAGCCGGACACCAAGTGAGCCAAGCTAAGAGCCAACAACTTCATTTTTCTAAGACTTAATTTAAGCCTCTGGGATGCTGAGGTGTGCGTGTGGATGTGCCATGCTTCTTGATTCGACTACTTCTACAACCCCTTCCTGGAGATCAAGCACACTATCACACTAAAAAAATAATATGCACCGGCAACATACCAGAAACACTGTCAGGGAACAGACACCGTTGACGGTGGCTTTGAGACAAACCTGTCTTTAGCTCATTATCTGATTGCAATGAGTGTGGGCAGCAGAGCTCTGAGACACTCCACAGCTCCCTCACCAACTCCCGGCGTTCAAAACACTTGACTCAGGTCTCAGAAAACATTATGCTGTCCAAAAATAATGAGATTTTAAAAATTAATAAACTCCAGCTCTGTTTATTTGTCTTCTGTTTTTTGGAGCTGTTAGGAATCATGTTTCCAGCTTTCCTCTGCAGTCACAAGTTTGGCTCTGATATGATTTTCATTCAAGACTGAGTGTCTCATGTAATCCCCTGACTCTTGCATCTGGGGCTGTAAGAAAAATAGCAGCTCTATGAGGACTGAATCATCAGAGCTGCCAACCCTGGTCAACCTCTTCAGGCTGGTGAAGTAGGGACAGGGATGGGGATGCTCTTGAGAATACCACTGACTTTGACTTGGAAACTAGTGGATTACTTTACCTGTAAATGCTTCACCTGTGGGATTCGTGCTCCTTCCTTGACACAGGGGTATTTTTCTGCTCATCATCAAAATCCTGGGGCACACCTCCCCATGATGGGAATGGTTCAGAGCATGAGCACTGTATCAGCTTGCTGAACGGTGTTGGAAGCTCTCACAGGGATGTCAGGAACACCTGACTGGTCCTACCTACCTGCTGGTGCCATAGCTGTCCTCGAAGAGGGGGAACGCCAAAGCATGGCAATCTGTGCTGGCGTCTGCTGTGATGTAGGGCTTGGGCTGGGTGGGTGCTGCGGAACAGCCAAAACAATCACAGATACTCAAAGCTTGATGAATTTCAGCAAGTTCAAACATTTGCCCAGTGAGTAACATCAAATTCACACTTGCCATTTGTCCTTTGCTCTTTTTCCACTGACAGTTCATTTTCTCAGCATGCCAGTAATGCCACTTTGAAAACTCTGTATTTCCCCAAAGAAGCGGGGCAGGGCTGGCTCCATAGCTGTCCTTCTGGTTGCCCTTATGTCATGTGTTGTCCAACATCTTCCAGGGTGCGCACCAACGCAAATGATGTAATTTAGTCCATGCGCTTCTCCTCCAGCCCCACACAAGATAGATTTGCTGAAAAGCTCAACAAGAATTTTTTTTTTTCCTGAAGCTCAGGAAAATGAGATCAAGGGCTCGATATACTTCAGCTAAATTTGTGGGTGCTGACACTCCCTGGTGTCCAGTTCTCTTTGTTTGTATTCAAGAAACAAACAGGCTGGGGGAGAGAAGAGGGGCTGCTACCATCGTTGGAGAGCTCTACTTTCCCGAGATATTGATAAGGGTGACCAGCAAAGCTTCAGGGCTCCTGTCCAGTGAGTGGAGCACTGCAGACATTCTCATTCCTGGGAGCAAGTCTGACTCATCCTGGGCTGGATCGATGCCACGATCTCTCCACAGTCACTAGAGGAGAGACCTTAAAGAAAAGGATCTCCAGTAAATGTGAAAGTTTGTGTATATATTTGTTTCCTGTTTTGTATCTCTGACAAACTGCACAATTGAGGTTTGATCCGTGCGTTGATGGATCTTTTCTCTTATTCATCTTTTACTTTGCCCCGCTGCTGGAATAATTTCCAGATAACGCGGACTCCCACATGGCAGCCTGTCCCTCTGGGAGAAGAAAACCTTGACATCAGATAGACCGCTAACTTTCAAGGTGCCTTCTAAACCACCGCAAGGCAGGCAGCTCTCCAGACTGAAGCGTTCAGGCTGGGGTCTTCTGGCAAGCAGTGCTGGAAAACTGAGAGTTTATAACCTCCCTGAATCTTGCTTCTTTATACTGAGCCCAGCTGTGGTGGAGGAGCAACGGTCATCCCCTCACCAGCTGACATACACCTTGCAGAAGGATGCATTTGCATAGGAAATACTCATTAAAAAGCAGATTAATCTTCGGTGGGTGCATCTCAGGGCATCAGCAGGTTGCAGGGCAGGGTTCGTGCAGGCAGCTGCTCTACCATACGCTGCAGTGTGTGATGCAAGAACAGATAAACGTTTTTCAGATCAGTGCTGCACCCAAAAGAGGTCGTAATTTATATCACAGCTCAAGTCACAGTCTTAAAGGTGATATAGGTACGTATGTATGCAATACATAAATACATACATATATACATTACATGAATTACACATAAGTATGTGAAATTACTCTGTTTGGGAGGATATATGTCATTTCAATGAGGGTAGAAAAAACTTTCTCTTCACCTTCTTGTTTTGCAGCTGATCAAGAAAATGAGAGACCCTGTCCAGCACAACCACTTTCACTCCATAATGAGCATGGTACGTGGGGCAAGACCAGGCTAGCCCCGCGCGCAGCACGCTGCGTAGGTCTCAGCTGGCAGCTCGGGGTATAAAAACGCAGGACTCAGCGTGCGGATTTTGACCTGCCAGGACTGATTTGTCTCTGTCCTAGCAGGTCCCCCTGCACACCACAGACCTGTACAAGCCTTTCCTGGTCCTGTCACTAATATTCAGCATTCCCTACAATGCTGGTCATTCTTTAGATGAAGAAACTGAGGGTACATAAGAGCGATATGCTGACACAGGGCAAGTTGAAACAATTATTGCTTAATTATTTACGTAGGTCTTCTTTTTGAGACTATTGGGGGGACAGCAGCTTTTTTTTTTTTTTTTTTTTTTGTTCCCTCCAGCAGTTTTTGTGGGATATTTTTCATTGTTTTTCTATTTGTTTAGGTAAGGGGAGTTTGGCGTTTTTTTGTTTCTTCTTTTTTCTCCCACACCTCACATGTAGCTGTTCTGTGGGTGCATTGGCTGGTTGATAGATTTATCTGTCTGTCCATCTACTTCTGTTTTTATATCTATTTTTCTATCTATTGTTTCAGGTTTTGTTTTTCTTGATGCAGTTTGTTGCTTCTGTTTTCTTCCAGTATCATCTAGATGTTTCTCCAGCTAACTACTTCTGTTGTTTTTTTCCCAGTTGGTGGGTCCCTCATTAAAAGGGGTCGCATCAGTGGTCTGTAACTGCAGGAGAGGCTGGGGGCCCCCCCTCCTGGGGCTGGGGGTGATGGTGGGCTCCTGGGTGGGAGCCAGTTGAGATGCTGATTTGGCAGATGAAGAAGCTGTGGGGGCAACCAGCAGACTGCACTTGCAGGGAGGGTGAACATGAGAGTGACAGGGTCTTTGCAGAGATACTGAAGAGACAAAAATGCCTGAGCTCAGTGATGCGAAGGAGGAAGGACAGCAAGAGATGGGGCTCGAAGGACTTGTGGATGAAGAATTCCATGATGGGGTAGACCGGACACTTTTGACTTCAGGCAGCATGGGAAATGACCTTTCTCTGCCTGCTGCTCTGTGTTAGCAAATGAGCACAGACCCTTCTTAGCCAAGGAAGGGGACCAAGGCCATGAAGGGAGGTTTCAGCCAGACCTGAACAAAGCATTAGGGGAAGAAGGCAACACCTGGTGCTGGTCATCACAGGTTCCCTCCTGTGCAGGATGGAGGGATGCATCTGCTGACCTGAGCTATGGCACAGGAGGTTTGTAGGTTGCCAGTGACCTGCATCTTGGATGTTCTGGAGATGCTGATGAGGCTTTTTTGGCCTTCAGACTGTTATGCCTTGTTGCAAATCGGTATGGACACAATGCTGCTGCCAAGGGATACCTGTAAAAAACCTCCCTCACAGTAAAGAATTTCTTCCTTAAATCTAATCTCAATCTACCCTTGTTCAGTTTAAAACTGTTACCCCTTTACCTATCTCTACATGCCCTTGTA
>NW_010135470.1:8363-37834 GCF_000699245.1 Pterocles gutturalis
AACAGGAGGAACACAGAAGCATTGTTCCAGTGTGCACGCAGGGTGTTAGGAAAGCCAAAGCTCATCTTGAATTGAAAGTGACAAGGGATGTCAAGCATCACCACTAAAAGGGAAGGAATAAACCAGGGGGGTGTGAGTATGGTGCTGAATGGGATGGGTAATTCAGTGACAGGGGATGCGTATGAGGCTGAGGAAATCAGTGTCTCCTGTGCATCTGTTTCCATTGACAAGTGCTCACAGACCTTTCTGAGTAAAGAAGGGTTTCCACGAGAAGAACAACTGTCAGTAGTGGAGGGGGATCAAGTCAGGAACCTGTTGAGAAATCTCAACCCACCTCAGTCTATGGGACAAAGCAGGATGTACCTAGGGTGCTCAGAGAGCCGGCTAATGGCAATGTCAGACCACTCTCTACCTTCTTTAAAAGATGAAAGAGATCAGAGGAGGTCCCCAACAACTGTAGAAAGCCTCCTGTCACAGCCAGTTTCAGAAGAGAGGACGAAGGAGGACCCATGAACTGCAGGATGGTCAGAGTCATTTTGGTCCCTGGACGAGTGAAGCAGGACGTGCAGAAGGTGGCAGGGTCTGGCGAAGCTTGCACCAGCTGCTTTCATCGCTGAGCTGAGCTGTTTCTTCTAGAACTCACGTTGAGGAGCTGGAGAGGACTGGAAAAGGGCAGCAAGGAGACTGCAGTAAGAAGGGGTAAATGGCGTCACTGGCTCAGCCTGGCTTTGATAAAAGAAAGAAGAAAGAACAAAGTACAAAGCCTTCAGTTTGTAAGTACATATGATATCTCTAGGTGATGAAAAAGAACCATCTGGGATTTGTCAGAAACAAATCATTTCAAATCAGAACAATTTTTTTGACAGTAACTGGCCCAGTGGATAAAGACAAGCAATAGATGTGAAATATATTGACTTTAAGGCTTTTAACACAGTGCAACAGGATGTTCTCTGAGCAAACCAGGGAAATATACTCTAGATTTCGTAAGAGTATGGGTGTGAAAGTAGGTGAAGGGCTGTTCTCGGAGAGCTCTTGACAAGCTCTCTGTCAAACCAGGAGTGCTGTTCAGATAGGTCTGTCCCAACACTGATCCTCTTTTGAGTCTTGGTTCCTGATTTACAGGACAGAATTCAGAGGATGCTTCCACCCCTGTGAGTAATGTCCATCTGGAGTGAATGGCAGAATCTTGATAAAATACAGAAATGGTCTGAAAACAGTTACCTAAAGGGGTTTAGTGCACCTTTCCAGAGATGCATAATGGGGATTAAGATACAATGGGCATGAGTTGCAATTGGGAAAATTCCCATTGAATTCCCAAGAATACTGAAATATTCTTTACCGTCAGAACCAGAGAGGTGGGAAGGACCTCCAGGGAGGTGGGAAGGATATCTATCCCTGGAGATTGTCAAAACACATCTGCGTGGAGCACTGAGAAACCTAGCCCAGATTTTGAGTTAGATCTGCTTGGAGTGGAAGAGTTAAGTACAGACCATTAGTCTATGACAGTGGCTTAGCTGGTTGCTTGCCAATATCAGCTATTCTGAGCCAAAGTAATGATGGAAGTTCTGAGAAGCTGAGATGTGTAAAAGCCAAAGAGACTTCAGAGAAGCTAAGAGAGGAAACACCAGTGCATCTGAAAAGGTACAATCCTTCAGTCCAAGCCCACTGGCTGCAGGTGTCAATTTCCTTCCCAATGGCTGTGATCCCTGTCACTGCTCTTTAACCTACTTTATACAGCACGCTTAATGGCACCCCTAATTTGGAAGGCAATGGGTGACTGTAAATTAATTTGTTAACCCATTAGGAGACTTTTTCTATGCCACTGTTCCTGGTTTTCACACTTGTGACTCTACTAAAGCTCTCTTCCTTATTTGCATGACAAATACCACAATCTTTTTTGAGATGCCCAGCTGTAGCCCTAGATTCCTCTTCTCTCAGGCTGTATGTGGCTGGATAGCAAAAAATTCCCTCCCTAGTCTTGCTCCTCCCTGAGCTTAAGTAAAGAAATTATCAGTATCTTTCAGGTATCTTTTTTTTTTCCCTCAATGCCTGGGATTGTCCACAGGGACAATGTAAGAGGAGAGAAGGTTCCTCAGTGGGCAGGACCATAGGCTGCAGCAGGGACTGGAAAGGCTTCCTGGAGAGCTTCTTTGGACACAGGACTCTGCAAGGCAGCATCTCTGCAAGGTGGCCTCTCTGCAAGGTGACCTCACCAGGTAGGTTAGAGAAACATGGGTTCAGCAAGCCCCACTTGCTTTGGGCTATGGAGCACGAAAGAGTCCCTGAAGATGGGATAATGGGGCTGAGGGGGAGGTAGGAGGTGGTTTGTGACTCCTGTGCTCAGAGCATCAGACATGGCAAATTGGGTGGGCAGACAGATTTGCTCCTTCCGGTGGAAATTCCTGGTCAGCTCTCGAAGGGCTCCCTCGGTCACAGGGACACCCAGCACTGCAGGACATCCCACCAGTCACGCTGCCTGTGATCTCATTGACCCCTCCACGTGGAGGGCTGATACAAAGGAGAAAATGCTCTGACATGTCCTCCCAAGAGGCTTAATCCAAGCCAAGAGGCCTTAATCCCTCCAGGAATCCATCCCTCCCTCCTTCCCATCCTGCACACGGGACTCCAGGTTAGCTATTGTAGACTGTCTGCCCCATTAATTAACAAATCCCTATTGAATGTCTTTGCTCTTTTTCATTTTCTTTCTTGCAATTGGCTAAAAGGACAATAGCTGGTGAATTCTCCAAGGTCTCAAGTCAAATCCTGGCTGATGGCTTATCTCCATTTCCTTCCCCCACTTAACAGAAGTGCAATGAATCCCAGACTTACACAGCATCTCCCATTTTCCCCAGGAGCAGCAGAGAGGCAGCACCACTCCATCGCCAGCCTGGCCACAGAAGAACTTGTGTGACATGCCCCTCACCAGGGGTCTCAAAGACAGCTCAGCTGGGCCAGAGTACAGCGGCATTTTTTCCTGAACAGCAGATTACAAAAGAGTCTTAGGAAGGTTTTGGTATGGGAGTTTTTCTAAAGCTTTTGTATTCTGCTCAAATGGTGCTTTTCTCAGAGCAGAGCGAGCTCCCCTCCCCCCCCCCCCCAAAAAAAAAAGAAAGGAAAGGTCAAGCGAAGCCTCTGCACAGATGAAATCCCTCAAAGAGCCGGTTTCATTGTGCAGCTCAAATGCTGCATTTGCCTAAGACACAACCGCTCCTGCCGGCCTTTTGCACCAGTCCCAGGAGCTTACAGTGGATTGCCACTAATGGCAGGTGCTGTAAGAGATCCCAAAGTCCTTGAAGGGAGCATTTCACTGGGGCTGCAGACCAGCAGACACCTCCTTTGCCTTAATTGCTTAATTAATACTCTGTGCAGGCATCCAGCAGCATGAAAGCAAGCAGGTGTGAGGTTGTGAGCTGCCCTGCGGAGCTCCTTCCCATTAACATTCACTTGGCTTTCTGCAGCAGGAAGCAAAAGAGCAGGGCAGATAAAGCGTAATTAAAGGGCCATTCATTCAAATGTTACATTTCCATCTACTCGAGTGCTATCAGGAAGGCTCTGGTCTGGTGCGAGACGCCAGCGATTTGATTAAATTCTCAGCTGTGCCCGCTTGGACGTGGCAGCAGGGACCGAGTCTGGGGATGATGCTGATCCAGTGTCCCAGGGTGCTGGGACTGGGACAGTGTGGGAGCAGCCTCCTTCAAGCCAGCCACAGAGGGAGAATTAGGGAGCTGGGAAAGAAAATGTGTGTTCAGAGGGGAAAGTTTAAGATGATTTTGTTCACTGGTGGACAAAAGCTGTAGATGAGCTTCATCCCTTATGAAATTAGTGCTGATGAGAGGAGTCACGACAGCATCCTGGCTGCGCACAGGCTCCTCGCCTGAGCTGGAGCCGTGATGAGCAGCGTGAGCTCCCCAGCCCTTCCCTCGCAGCCTGCTCAGCGCGGGGACGTCTGTGGGGAGGGTGAGGGGGCATCCCGACTCTGTGCAGAGCATTGCTGTGATGCCCAAGGGGGCTGATAAAATACACATGCACATGGGGCAGGGTGGGTTGTTTCCATTTCTACCTCACACCACATTATATGCACCCACAAAGGGAGAGGGGTACAACTTCTCCATGCTCCTTGGGGCAGAGGGGGGTCTGGCTGCTGGCACACACTGTCGTGGCCCTGCAGTCAGTTCATAAGGGCTGCTGGCCCGATTTCCCCTCTTGTGAGCAAGCTCCAGAAATGTCTGCCAATTGCTGTTGCTGAAATAGCTGCGGGCATCACAGTGTCCTGGTGGCATCAGGCCCTGGGCTGCCAGAGAGCAAGTCTGAATTTCTCTGGAGCTGATCTGTTGGGGCATGTTTGTGCCGGCTGGGTGCCATGTGGTTTTTTGTGTGTGATGGTTCTTGCTCAGGGTCACAGCCTAGAAGACGTCTTTGTGGACACAGCCGGCAACTGCCAGTGAATCTCCCCAGCTATCAAGTAGGAAAAAGGGCCAGAAGCAAGCAAGCACCCACCTGACTGTCTCAGGAGGCAGCAGAGCTGCAGTTGTTGATGTTTTCTGCTGAATAAAAGACACTGTGGGAGTTTTCCTACCTACAGAACATGTTTTCCCACCTACAGGCTATATCGCAGAGATGCAGGCAATGACACATTGCTCCCTCGAGTCCCTGCCACTCCAAGAGAAGGAGCCCCATGCAGAGCTGGATTAGCAGGAAATGCTCAGTTGGCTTCTGCCCTGCTGTCATCCCCAACAGAAACAATTTCTGCTTGGAAGTGGCAGCAAGGCATTGGATGTTTTCCCTGGAGCTGTCTGGCGTGGGAAAATGCTGCCTGTCCTTTCCTTTCCCCACCTCCTAGGGACCTGAGTGCTCCAGAACCGCCACTGGAGCATCAGCATGTACAAGCCTCCAGGAGGAGATGGGCAGCTTTCTTCTCCCTGCCCAAGGAGATAGCCGCTGATGAGCCAGAACCTTGACTAAAACTGATGGGAATGGGGGTCCACTGCCAGCAGCAAGGAAAATCAGCCTCTTTCTTGGCAGGGACCAAGACACTGTGCTGCTTGCCATAACATTCTCAAAAGGGGCTGGGAATGGGGCAGACTTTGAGGAGCACAAGGGAAAAAAATAAAACAAAGCCTGTCTCTTAAAAAAGCATCTGGTAGTGCAGTGTAGGGTAGAGGAAGAAGGTTGTGTCTGTAATTATGTGGGGAGGCTACCTACAAGCTGCCTGTGTTTTGCCTGCTGAAAATATCACCTTCTGCATCGGTGGCCCTACTGCATGTCCACTGCCACCCGTGGGAAGGCTGACTTCCAGCATGACTTCAACACGCAGCCTGGAAGCAGCCAGGAGCCCTTTCCCTGGGTGGGAGGGTGAGGCTCCAAACAACCAGCTGTGGGACAGGGGCACGGAGTGGCTCTCGCAGGTCCAAAAGGAAAAGCACAGAGAGCATGGCAATACTGAGTTGGAAATCCAGGGAGAATGAGCTGACTGAGAAATGCAGTGGAATTAGAAGAAAACTGGGAAATGTTTGAATAAAATTAAAAGAAAGCAGTATCTTCCAAACATCTTTCATTTTATCAGAATTGTTCTGATTTTCTTTTTTTTTCCCCTGAAAATATCTTCCACTGACTCCTTGTCTCATGAAACCTTGTTCAGTTGTGCCTGTCTAGCGTGGGAGCACTAGATGAACGATGGAGCTTTCCTTGGAGCTGCCAAAGGTGTTGTGACCCTCAGCATCATGGGCTGCCCTGCTTTCTGCTCCAAGCACAAGGTGCATTTCTGTGCTTTGCTCCCTCTGAGAAAAGTGTACACTTAGTTTGGAAGTACAGACAGCTGCTTCTTGAAATACCAGGCTGGACATGCTTCTGCTTTGGGATGGGATGGCAAGACCAAATCTGATGCATTTTACATCACTTAGTGCACTACAGCACGGCACACAGGTATGGTGGGGAAGGGTCCGGCATGGGGTCCAGCAGAAACGAGAACAGACACGATGGCTGCAGTGCCACTTCACTGCTCCAGCCTCCTCCAGACGCAGCAGCCCAGCAGAGAAAGACAGAACAGCAAGTTTTTGTTTTGCTTCCACTCCTTCCTCAGCACAGGACCATTAGCATAAGGCCAGGACTAAGGCAGCCTTCACAGATCGCTGTCAAAGGGAGGAATAAAGCAAACAGACACTGTCCGAAACCCAGGCTGTCCGCCCGTAGCAGTGAGGGGCTTCCACAGGTGCTCGCAGATCCGTGAGTTACATCTTCTCACACGCACGGACAAACACACACAGAGATCAAACACTCCCAAAGACCCATCAGGCAGCTTTGCAGGTGCTTTAATTGCCACCTAGGTCTGGGAATCCCAGTTGCTGTAAAATGAGAAGAAAACAAATCAAAACCTTTGAAGGAAGAGGGAAGGGGGCGGCAGCAAGATGGGGTGACAGCCCACGCAAATGGCATCTCAGAGTTCTCATCACTTCTCTCCTGTGGAAGTGGTCTCTTGCAGCAAAGCAGATGCTTGTGCTTTGTTTTCGGAGGTGCTTGGGGAACAGACATCCTGGGGCTAGACAGGGGCAGTGTCTCATCCCTCACTTGTGGGCACGCTTTCATTGATACTTAATTTCGGTGGTGATGAGCAAGGTGCTTGGATGACTCCTGCACCATGCCAGCTCTAGCACCCATCGCAGGGAAACCCTTCTTGTGTCCCCTCCACGTCCCTCTATCCAAGTCAAGGAAGATCTTGGAGCCTGACTGCAGAGGAAATTATGCTGCAGCCAGTGAGTAGCTACATGGTGCAGGGACACTTTAGGCTTTGCAAAGGCTAGTCAGCATCCAGGAAAGTCTTGGGTTCATTTATGTGAAAAACATGCCTAGGGGTATTCAACAATACCAATGCCTTGTGCCTTGTTGTGCTAGGTGTTGTACAATAACATTATGAGGATCAGCCGGTGCCTCAAAACATTTTTTTTTTTGGTGTAGAAAGGTGGGTCATTCAAGGACAGAAAAGAAAATAAGGGTGTAGAGGGGAATGGGGCCATTTTCTCCCATCTAATTCCCTTTGCTCTAGGTGAAAAGTTGATGGTCTCACATCTAGCAGGTCAGTGTCCTGCAGAGCCCTTGGAGCAGACAAAACATGTGGTGGTGGGTGTAGATGGTGGAGAGTCTGGCTGCCATCTCCAGAGCTAGCTGAACTTCTGCCAGACATCAATGGTTCTCTCTTGTGGTGTCCAACTCACACTCAAAACATCTGGCTTCTCTCCAGGTCTCTTCTCTGCTAAGCTCTCCAGTCTTATGTTTTGGAAATGTAATATTACGGACTAACATCCCCTGGTGCTGGTACAGAAGAAATTGGACACAGACACATCGGGTTGAGCATGAAATCCCCAGGCCTGTGACCCATCTGCACGGTGCTCATGTTTGTTCCTCTCTGGATGGGCAAACAGCACACTCACGTTTCTGCTCCCTCCTTTGACGGTTGCCTCTGGTTCTGAGGCAGCAGGTGATCATGATCAAAGCCCTCTCCTTCTGTTTGGGAGCAGGTGGGGATCAACCCTCCCGGGTGCACATCTGTGTGGTGGTCTCCATCGGTGCCTCCTGATCCATGGACCTGAAGTCCAGGCAAGTTGGTAACAGATGCAGCAGAGAGAAAAATATCCCTCTTCTCTCTCCTCAGCCCTTCCAGCTGCCCAGCCCTGCCCTTGAATATCTCAACAACCTCCTTTTTTCCCCCCCTGCCTTCCCCACCGGCTCTGTTTTGCCTCTTCCATTGCCCCGGTGCAGATCAAGCAGCACTGTATAGACACTGTATAGACACTGTATAGACCCGGGACCTGCCACACCAGTCCTGCAAACCACCCTGGGGCAAGAGGAATTTTCTTCTCTGATTCCTCTGGGAGCTGACATTTCCATAAACAATTCAGGGACAAACATGGACTTGGTGACTTGAAGCGTGGAGATCAATTTGGTGAATGGCAGAGGATACCAGGATTTTAACAAAGACCTAGTAAGTGGCAGACAGGAGAGAAACTGCCATCCCAGCTCTGGAAGATGCATGGCCATGGCAGCAGGGCATGCTTCCTCACTGATGAGCAGGCATATGAGATAGGAGAGCATTGTTCTGGCTTTGCTTTACAGCTTCCAGGCCCCCAAACAGCTCTGGAGTCTGGGTGAGCTCTGTGTTAAGCTGATTTTCAGGTCCTAACCCCACTTTCCCTGAACATCCAACTGCCCTCCTGCCTGCTTGGCATGTGCCCAAAGCTGGGAGACGCCTCTTTACCCCAGTGATGGCCATGCACCATTCCTCTGCCAGCAATACTCGGAGCAAACAACTACCACATCTTTACAAATGCCCTGTCTTCAGGACAGGGAGAACTGGGTACATGTGATGCTCTTTCCTCCTGTTTCCCAAGTCCAGATGCATCATATTGATTGAAGCCATGACCCTCCCACCCCGAACACCACTTATAATAAATGCACGAGTGCTTCAAGTGTAAACGTATTCCCTCAAAGAGCAAAGCTCTCAACTTGCTCAAGTGATCCCCAAATAAAAAAAAAAAAAAAACAGAGCAATAAATGAATGGATGAGTTTGCATCAGGCACAGTCAGCTTCCTAATGAACACCTAGGGAAGCATGAGCATGTTAAACAGGGCTCACTTATGCTATAAGGGGTCACTATTACATGCCCTTCATTATCGGAAACTTGTAACAGGCAGATGCCTCTGCCTAGTGTGAATTAAGAAAAAAAAAGACATGACATTTATGCTTCTCACGGCACTATCATTTGCTACCTAAAGAAGCATTCTTTCAGCAAGAACTTACAAAAATAATGAGCAGGTGACTCTTCTTGCAATTTCTTGACATTTATTCTGAATGTCCTTAACTGCCTCATTTCCCGGAGCACTGACAGTAGCACTCACCTGCTCCAGGCAGGTGTATTTCCGAAGCTTTTTTCCCCCAGAATCAGACATCCCGTGGAAACCCTCCAAAGAATTAATCTGAATGGGCCAAAGATGTCTGTTTTGCATGCAAACCACTGGGAATCTGCAGTGGCTCTGAGCCACTCTGCAGAGCCACTGGTACATACCGCATGCAGCCAAGCTAGAGCTCGGCTAAGAAAAACACAGCCCCCAACTGTGGGAGGTGCCTGGATCTCCCCAAACTCAGCCTTACAAAATACATGGGAGCCAGGAGGGAAAGGTCAATGCTAGAGGCATCTAAGCAATTGAATTGTGAAAAATTGACTTGGCTTTAAAGCATGGGGGTTTTGGCAACATTTAGGAATGGTTTTGCAGAACATCGTATTGTAGATGACCACACCAGAGAACCTCCAGCTCCGTTGTTCTCTTTCTACACCCACTACCAACAACTGCATGGCCTCCAGACCCGTCTTTGCTCTTGTATTGTGGCAGTCATTGACACAAGACCATAACCACTGGTAATGTGCTGTTGCTTTGCCCACAGTGTCCCTAGGACCTTCCCCTTGCCTTTAAGTGAAGTCAGATGTCATGCAGCTTGTTGTTCAGCTGACCCCAAGGGGAGCTCTCATCTGGGACTGTCTTCTTCAGCCACCCTACTGCCCTGCTCAGTGGGGCTTTGCTCAATCGCCTGCTGCACAAGCACTCACCCTGGACTACATTCTTTTTGGATTACACATCAGGTCATGTCTCTGAATTCATGGACTATTGCCCCCTAGGCAGTGACAGTGAATGGCTTGGGTTCCTGGTGACCTGTTTATTTTAGGAAGATTTTTCTTGATGGTGGAATCAGCTCAGATCCGTGTTAAAGTCAGTGAATCTCTACTGCTGATATACACAAAGGAATCATCCTAAGATACACCCACATAGCCACCCAAGCCCCAGAAGGTGCAAATTCTAAAGTACTTTCCAGCCTTCAGGACTTGCCAAAACTCTTTGCCAGGTGGGTGCATGAAACCTTCCAACCCAAGAACTGTCCCCAAAACATTGTCCAGCAAGGGCTGACTCATCATCAGATATTCCCACCCTCCAACACCTTCCTATGAAAGCCTGGGCTGCCCTCATGCCTGCTTATAGCTTGCTATGACCCACTCGACCATGATGGCTCACCCTCAACCTTGTTGCTCTCTGAACTCAGCCCCAAAGCTTTCACATTCTGCTCCTCCAGAAGAGCTCAGACCCAAATCCTCTGCAGTCAAACTACTGCTGCCCAGCATCTGCTAACTTCAAACTCATGTCCCGTACTGCTGTCCCTGAGCGCTCATGCTCAATTACGTCCCAAACCACATCTACTGATAATCATAACCTATGCCTTGATGGATTTAAACTGCAGCCTGGTGAACTGCCCTGGAGTCCTCATGCCAGGCTGTCCCCCACAGACTGCTTTTTCTTTTTTTTTTTTTTTAAAACCCTCCCCACCCCACCAATTACATTTTGGTCCCTCTGAGTGAGAAGAGCCACAGCAGCCTCAGCACAGACCTGGCCTAAGGGGAGAGAAAGCCAGGAGGAAGAAATGAAACGTGATAAGAAATAGAAAGAAAAGGAGGAAAGGAAGAGACAGGCTTGTCAGCCTGAAAGCTGAATCAGCGACAGCACGGCAGAGGATCTGGAAATAGGGAAACATGTATTAAAGGGAGGGAAAACCAAGAAGAAAAGCAAAAGGGACACAAATTCATTTGTGAAATATTTGTAAAATGATCAACTGATGATGATGGAAATTTAGCAAATCGTACAAGAAAATAAGAAATATATATAATGAAAGATGAAGCAGTTCTTTGCAGTTGATAGTCATGAGATATCCTGACGTTTTCTTCTCTGAAACTGGTTTTCTGGAGACCAGGGTTTATCTTTTCAAGCACATTTGTTCCTGCTTCTTGACTGGCTTCAGTGCTCAAAACTTTCTATTTCCACAGCAAATACTGACAACATCACAGGGAAGGGATCCCCTTCTCTGAGGTGGCTGTGCAGGTCCCTCCAAGCTCTGTCAGGGTGCTGGTCACTCCTCTCCAGGGTGCTGGTCACTCCTCTCCAGTGACAGATTCTTGTGTTGACCCAAATCCTGTGCCCTGTTGACAGAAAACACCTCTGTTCCTCCACACCAGACCTGACCACCCAGGAAATGTTTCTTCTAAGGTCCCTGGCAGATAGATGCTCTGGTGCTCCTCAGCCTGGTTCTCGTGGGTCAAGCTGCTTTGCTCTACATGGCTGCTGATGGTCCAGCAAAACGACAAGCCGCTCAGCTGGCCATGCTGCTCCGTAACAAGAAATGCTGGTGTTCGGCGGTTTCTCCACGGCACAGCGGACAGACAGTGTCCTGAATTATCGGTGTCATTTGTCTTACTTTGGCCGCTGGCCAGCTCGGTTACGCAGCCAGCATCCCTGCCCGGGAGGAGCAAGGGGGACCGTGTGGCCCTGCTGGTGTGTAGGGACTCCAGGTTGCAAAGGAATTTCCAAACTCACTATATGATGGTGAAATGTTCCTCAGTACTTACAGAACAGTTTTTTGTCAACTTCACATTATCCTGAATATTTCATTAGTATTTAGGATAGTAGGATTAGTAGGATCACTTTGCTGTGGAATCTGCTTTTAGGTGCTTGCACAGAGATGGAAGATGCATATATATTGATGCGTAAATCCCATTTTTCTTTGCTATTTACCCAGAATGCCAATGGGTTTTCTTTTTCCTCTGGGAAAGCCTGGGCAGCCTGAGGGGTCAAAAATTATTTTAAAAATTCCTCAAAAATGAGGAAACTGACTTAAAAATCATTAGGATTTATTTGCAGAGACTGGTCCAAATATCCTTGAATTTTACAGATTTTTTTTGCTTTCTGTCCTCTTTTCCTCCTTTCTTTCCTGCAACTGAGCCCTGCTGCCTTGACAAAAGACAAAGCAAACCCCCAGTAGCCACAAACATTTGTAAATTTAACTCCAAGCTGTTTGGGCTATTTGTAGGACTTATGTTGACCCTCCTGATGGCAACAACCAGGGCCCCTGAAGCAGAAAATGAGCAGCGTGTCTGCACCACGCACCAGCTGGGGACTAGCTTCTGTGTAAGCCTGGGGAGGTCCTGACTCCATCTGGGATGATGAGGCCAGAACATAAAAGCTTTCTATTTGGAGACCATCCTGGACGGTGCTCAGCTCCCTTCTTGCCAGACAACTGGTTGCTTCTTCTTGCACTAAGAAGTCCCCTAAGTGCAGGAGCTGGGACCTTTGCTAATTTGTTTCAATTAATATGGGTTAAATGAGCTTCAAACATGAAGGTTTGTGTTTTTTCTGTCATCTTCTTAATTTTCAGTGATGTTTCCAGTGGCATAGATTGTTCACAACTCTGTTAACTACTGGGAGGCATCTGGAGCAATGCAATCAGTGCTTCTTTCTCCTGAACTGCACAGTAAACAGCCCATTACAGACACAGTTCAAACCAGTGCAAGGGAAAAGCCTCCCAGTGCTCGCTATGCCAGGCTTGGGCACTTGCTTGGGTGGCAGCTGGCAGATGATGCTTGCTGGCAGCGAGGGTGCCAGCCACTGAGCAGGGCTATTGCAGAGAAGCCCAAGGGTCACCTGGGAGAGCAGGACACCCCAGCAGAAAGGACGTGTCCCCACCGCTCCTCGTCCTGTCCCCTGCAGACTGGCTGCTCTGCTCTCAGCTGGTGTCAGCCCAGGCACGTGCTCCCCTCCCTTGGGCACTTGGTCTGAGCCGGAATGGCACGTGCTGTCCATGTCTGACAAATGAACCAGTGGCACCAGTTTTTCTTGGCTTTGGCTATTCCTGCAGCTCTCTGCTCCTAGCAGCAAGCCGTCAGATGCCAGCTGTCCAAAGGGCCTCAAAAATCATGTCCTCAGGTGGAGGCAATGCTTGCTTTCGCTTATCTGGGGCTCTGCCATTGCCTCCCGCCATTAGGACATTTGACAGTCAGGTTTTTGGGGTTTTAATCCTTTCTCTAAAGATCAAAACCTTAGAAGTTTTAGAAGTGGGGTGAGATACAGCTACCATCCCTTTGATTCCAGCCTCTGGAACTGCCCCAAACCCACTGCCATGCCTGCTGTGTGCTCTGGATGCTGCTGGAGGCTCTGGGTGGCCTCAGCTGGCTTCAGGTTGGCTGGGTCGTTTATTCCCAGAGCCAGCCTGGTCCCTCCTGTTTCCCTGCTCAGGATGTCGCAGCTGGTCAGACTTTCAGTGCAGAATTGATTGCCAGTGCAGGGCTGGTGCCTGGCAAAGTGGGAGAGCTGAGCAGGGAGAAGGAGGATGCTTTCCCAGCTGCGAATACAGTCTCATGAGGTATCCCTGAGATGCAGAAGGGAAAATGCAGGTATCTGACCCACTTCTGATGGAAGTGATAGCACAGGAGAAGCCTTTAGACCGTAGGATGTGCAGCTCCTGCTGGGCACCATGGGGACAGACAAGCCTCTGGTGGGAGAAGGTTCAAAAACACATATCTGGAGAGCCCAGAGCAGTTTCTAACCTCTCTCCATTCCACTGGAGAGGCCATGCTGTATGGGAGCTGATTTTCCAGGGAAAGATGATCAGCTGCTGTAGATAAATTTACTCCATTAACCCCTTAAATGTGCCCAGTCTTTATCTCAAAATGACATGTTGTAAACATGTGCAATTAATAGCTGGGTCCTCATCAAACTCGTCTTTGGCAGTACCAAGGGTGATGCTGCAGGTGAGAAGCGGATGCCCAATGTGACAATGGCCCAGTTGCTGTGACCCTGAGAGGATATGCCATGTGGCGCTGGAACACCTACGAGCCAGCATGTGAATGGTGCATGGCACTGTAACACACTTTGCATCCTGGCATGTGACATATGATTGTGGTTAAGTGTAGTTTGTAGCTATAGATTAGATTAAGATTATGTGCAAAGACTTTTATTTTTACATATGGTTTCCCTTTTGCAGGACAGATGTGGGGAAAAGCCTCGCTAAGTCTGCTAATCCTCTGCACAGCTGTTTGCACCGATGTGCTGCTTCTGCCACTCGGTGTATCTATGGCAGTTCATTCTCTGCTCAAGCTCACAGCTGCCCAGAGCATCCTCCTTCCCACATTTCAGCTCCAACTGAAATGAGCAGAGCCTCCCACTGAGCTTTCACTGTTTTCATGCCCTTAATACACCCCCATGGGCTTGAACTCCGGGTGCACTCTGGGTGCATTGTGTCTTGGGTATATTCTGCAACCTGACTCTGAAAGGAGCTTGCAGGAAATATCCTGTGCTGGGCTGCGGATGCTCATGTTGAGATGGGTAACCTCTTGTGTCTTGCTTTGGCGACTGCCAGACTTTTCAGTGAAGTTTGCCATGATTTCTTAGTGATGCTTGACTAGTTCAGAAACGGCTGCTTCAAACAACGCGATGACTTGAGTGCTTTGGATTAGACCAGCCAGCTTTGGGGTGGTGGTGGTGGGTTATGTTCTGAGCAGCTGAGAACTCTCCAGAGGAATCACAGGCTCTTGTTAAACCAAACAGATGACTTTGGCTATTCCTCGCCCAGCCCTGGGGAGTGTCCTGAGCCTGGAGTCCCTTTTAGGCAGAAGAGCCTTGCAGGAAAGGTGTTTTCTGCCCAAAGGATTCTCAGCATGGGCTGTCTCTGGGGATCAAAAGAGCAGCAGAAACACGGGTGACAATGCCATGCTGGGAACAGGATACCACCAAGAGCTGGGGGGGTCCTACCAGCTCCAGTGCCCTGCCCATACAGTTCACCAGGAGCGCTTTGCGCAGGCCAGCGCAGGGCTGAGCAGCCTGCAGCAATACAACCTCCTTGGCTCCCTTCTCCCAGCCTGCTTGTTCTCTGGACTGCTGAACGGGAAATGTACCTTTTAATAGCTAAGAAGCCCTGTTGACTCTCTGCCCAAAACTTCATTGAAAGAGGCTCCATCTTTCCACTGCACCATCTTTGATAAATCAATACTGTCTGGGCATTGGAGATCCCAGGTAAATGAAGCACTAATTATTAATTTAATAGTCAGAATAAAAAAATCTCTCAGGTCGTAAAGAGAAAGGCTACTCCTCCTCAAAGGTGAATACAGTAAGCAGAAAGATTGATAGAGCTAATATATCATCAAAGAGCTATACAAACCTAACAGAGTTTTCTGTTTTTCCTCGCAGCCCTTTCTGTGCCTTGGCTACTGTCTGCATTTGATTTCTTAGATCCAGCAGCTTTCTTGTGAAGCAAAAATTTATTGTGAGGGACAATGTTAATAGCAAAAGTTCAAGTGCTATAGTCAAAATCTGTTTCCTCTCTTCTTGGAAAGCCCATGCAAAAAAATACATACACATGTAGAAATAAAGCTAAGAAATATATCACTTGGAGCCAGAAAATTAAAGTTAAAAGCTGTGGTTGCTCTGCATCTTAATCCAGATGCCCTGTCTAAGGTTTCCTTTTCCACTAGTGAATTATTTAGCAGCTATAACGTAATAGAGGATGTAAGCGGCAATGCCTACAGCCTCGGAGGGGCTCGTTCTGGTAGCAGTTACAGTGCTGTGCATGCAGACCTGCCGCATGGAGAGCTTACTCCAGATTTAATGAATCACCAAGAACTAGGGGCATGCCTCAGCATGTGGTTAGAGATTTTGAACAGGTGAATAGGGTGGGAAGGGAGACCCCAGACCTACATGGGTATTTTGGCTGCGTAAGGTCTTAGCTATGGGTGGTACAAAGCCTGCTGTGGAATTCCAGCAGCATTGTCTATCTGTCCTTCCTGTGTCTGAAACTGCCCCTGTAGAAGAAACTCCTCCTGCTGACCCCTGAGGTTCTTCACTCCATGCTGCACTTCCCTTGGGAGCTGGGGTCTTCTGGAAAACGATTCCAGAGCAAAGTACCACGACAGTGCTCTGACATGGCCTGTCCGTGCTCACCTGGAAGCACGGCAAACAGCCTCACCAGCTGGCACCCTGACCGTAACCCTGCAGCCATGACTGCAGAGTGAGACTTAGAGCCCCTGCACTTGTTTTTCGGTGCCCGGCAGCTTCCCAGCCAGCCCAAGAGCATGGGTGTTACTGCAGTGTCTAGATGTGCTGGCAGACTGAGCCACCAGTGCCAAGGCAAGGCTGTCTGCACCCCGTCCCTCCAGAGAGGAGGCATTACTGGGCTCTACACCCAGGCAGGTGAAAGGCACCAAGAGCTCTTCCTCTGCATATTTATTCTCTGAAACTTCTGTTCCCCATCCTCCGGGTTTCAGGACTGCCTGGGCTCTCGCAGCACTGTCAGGCAAATGAAACAGCCCTGGCTGCAGTTGTGGATATTGATGTGTGCCTATATTCATAGCTCCATAAAGCTATTTTATGGTGATATAATAACCCTAAATATGGGACGTATTGGCAACAGAGAGTTAGCAATTCTAAGTGGTCTATCCATAGTGAAATAAATGCCTCCCAGTTATCAATAGAGGAGCTTGATGGAGTCAAGTAAACAGTCACTTTTCAATACCCCTCTCTGCTGCAGATTCACAAGGTATCAATATATCTATTGGAGTCCTTTGTGAGCAAGACATAAATCTGGGCGTTTGTTTCCTGGGAACAAATGCTTTATGATTAGCAAATTGTAAAGCAGGGTCTAGGCACTTTGCTAACAAGTGCACGATCTGCAATTCTAATGGCAGTTCATCTCCCATCTCGCATACACACGCATGCACACACATACACCCCTCTGGTAAACACCTCCGTGGGAGTGATTAGTATCTCCTGGTGACTGATGGCCAAGCTTTCTCCTCCCGCTTATGCTGCCAGTTCAGCTGCTGAAAATAAGTTCTGCAATTGCTCCAGATCTGGCAAAGGAGCACACAGAAGAGCTGGGCAACAGTCTCCATGCACAGAGTGGCAGCAGTTCATTTTGACATCCTGCCAGGTTTCCTGAAAAAAAAGAAGTGGAAAAAATCCATTTCCATAGGTCCTTTTCTGCTTGTTGTTATTAAAAGTGAATGGGGAGCTGTGTTTGTCATGAGCCGCCAGACAGACAGGCTGCCATCACCCATGTGGAGCAGAGAATGGACAAAGCCCGGCTGGGAGATGGCTGCAGACACCTCTCAGGGCTCTCCAAATGCCCAGGTTATCGGAGCACACTGGCATTACCTGCCTGCAGCCTGGGCACCCAGACTGGCCTGCCTGGGAAACCCCACCAGGTGATGCTCCACATCGGGGTGGTAGCCACCATGAGTTGTCAGCAGTTTCGGGAGCTTCCCCCAGCCCCACTCCACTCCCACACATGCTCTCAGCTCTGCCCAAGCTCTGTTTCAAAAGGGACCAACAGGAAGCAGCAGGGAAACCCCCTCAGTCCATCTTACCTCCCCGCAAAGTGGGAACTGGCCCAGGAGACTGACACAGATCCCGACAGTGGATGCTGAGGGAGGTCCCCTCTCCTGGTTTGTTATTTTCCCAGGGCATTGCCATCCCTGGTGTGGGGGACAACCCAGCCATGAGCTCTGCAGCAGCTCATCGGATACTCTCTGCAATTTAAAAGAGAAAAAATGCTCTTGTGACCATGAGTTGAAGGGCTGACTCAAAAAGACTTTCCTTCCTCCTGGAGCTCCTCTTCCTGTTCCAGCGACACACAGGCTGCAGGGCTGTAATTTCAGGGACACTTTAGAAGTGTGGTTTGCAAAGCTCTGATATTCGCAGCAGCTCCTTGGGAGCACTGCAGAAAGGCACCTACCACCCACTTCTCTCAGAGAACAGCAAACACGTCCAGATATTTGCAAGCTACATTGGTAATGCTTTGAAACAGCTTTCCAAGTAAAGTTTGATAAACCTATCAGTGATCTTCTTCACTCTGAAACCATTTTATATATCTCAGAGCACATTATCACATGTACACAGGAAGACACCCTTCAGAGATGGCTTCTCTGTTGCTTTAGCATGACATCAATCTGTCTGTGCAAGCCACAGACCCTCTGGAGCCTGAGGAAGGGAGCAGCCCCACGGTCTGTCCAGACATCAAAGGTCCTTCCCCACCCAAGCAGTGGTGCAAGAACTTGCCAGCCAGCAGTTTTCCAGTGCACATGGCTGACAGCTCTTCTCCGCAAGGCATCTGTTAGACCAAATCAGAGACATTTACCATGAAAACAGCTGCGGAAGATAGGCAAGTGTTTATGTGAGGCCTTCCCCTGCTGCTCTGGTGGGAGCTCATCCAGGGTTAGCGTAGGCAAGACAACCAACAGACACACAGACCAGCTGCTGGGGAACCTGCTCAGTCCCATGCACCTGCCCTCTTCCAGCTTCACTGTGATTAACTGCACAAGAGGAACTAAAGCTGGGTGTGATGCATCCTCATACAGGCTCCTTCATAGATGCAATTGCTGTCCTTGGCTGCTTGTGGCTATGGGACTGCACCAAAGGTGAAAATGGATCCAAATGCCACAAAAAAAAAGGGGAGGCAGGACTGTGA
Source organism: Pterocles gutturalis (assembly GCF_000699245.1). Lineage (NCBI taxonomy): Eukaryota > Metazoa > Chordata > Aves > Pterocliformes > Pteroclidae > Pterocles > Pterocles gutturalis. The sequence goes on from NW_010135470.1 coordinate 26,689, forward strand.
AGTGTCGGAAAGGTGTTTAGGTGGATGCATTAGCCAAAGGGGCCAGATGGGCTCCAGGCTTTGGAAAACCCTGAGGAGGAGGAATGAGGAGTTCAGCCGTGTCCTTCAGCCTTGACATGCCCAGGACAGCAGCACATCCCTGACACTGCCTTCTGCCTCCAGCCCCTCTACTGCTGCTTCAGTTTGTGGCCAAGCCAAAGCTGCAGTGCTGAGCAAACAGAGCAAAAGTGGTTATTTCCAGCAGACAGTGGGCAAAGCCCCCTGCCCTGCAGGTACCACTCATGGAGAAAAGAAGCCAAAGCTACAGCTCTGCAGCACGGAAGTGTTCACTGCTGTCTTGCCTGGCACCTACAGCTGTCTCTCAGCCTTGTGTCCTGCAGCTGCTGGCATTACCTGATGTCCCTGTCACCGCATGGGTCAACGCACAGGGTCTGTGCCAGGCACCTGCCGGCACCACGCCCAGGAAAATGCTGCACTTTGAAGGAACAGAGGTAAACAGTGGAGCAGAAAGCAATGTCCTCTGCTCATCCTGCCATTCCCTCTGCTCTGGGAGGGCCTCATGCAATTCCTGTTGTCACCGCATAGATGGCGTTCAGCTGTGCTCTGCAGTTCGCTGTGCACCAGTGTGCTCAGCAGCATGCCCGTATGTGCATGGGTTTGTAAGGCCAGGTATATATGTATATATATATATATCTATTTGAAAATGTTGTTTTTTGACAGTGATCAACTATCAGTGACCTGTCTCTGTTCCATTTTCAGCTCTGTTGTGCTTAAGATGCACTTTGCTGTCTCCCAGGATCATCTTCTCCTCCTTCACATCTCTCCTTCATAGTCCCTAATAAGGGGCCATCATTTGTACCACTGTACTGTGCTTGGGACAAGCACAGTGATGTATCTCACCTTTGTGCCACTCAAGCAATGTGTCTGCACTGATGCTCTCTTGCTTCTCTGGGGCAGCACGGTTGGATCACCAACACCCTGCCAGGCTCGATCTTCTCTGCCAGCTCCCTCCAGGTCTGGCCTGCTGTTTCCTTGAAACTTGTCCTGTACTTTACTTTGAATGCAGCAGGGAGTCAGAATTACGCCCACTGTTCCCTTCTATTCTTGGCCCTCCGCTTCCCTCACCTCCCAACCAAAATCTGTTCGCCTTCTGAAAATGGCTTATATTTTCTGACTGCGAGAAAGCATCTCTACCACGGGGGCTGCGGTGCTGCTGGCTGTCACACTTCAGACCCAAGCAGCCTGGGGCAAGGGGCTGCCCCCCTCCCCTCCCTGACCCCTCTCTCCAGCCTGCTCAAGTGGCAAGTGGCTGATCTGACTTGTGGCAGCAGGTTTTGTTGCTCCTCCAATCACTGCTCATTGCATTTATTGCTTGTTTCATGCCAGCATTGCTAAATTTACCGGAGTTGCCACTGGGAATTATTGGTGTGTCCGTATTTCTCTTCTTTAATGCCTGTGATTGCTGGGTGAGGCGGCACATGCTATTTGTCCCCTTTCCAAACAACATTTCTGTCGAATCAACAAGAACAGATTATTCATCTGCTGCAGGAGCCTAATTGCAAACAATTGTAAAACAAAATATTATTTCATTGCAAAGTAATGGACAGGACTGTCTCTGCAGCATATGGCACCCTAGTTCAAACACAGCCTGGCCACCTGAACACAGTCCTTGTGCAAGAGCTCTTCTGCTCACTTAAGGGGTGTTTATCTAATGGGACATTTTCCTCAGCAAGGCAGCAGCAGAGCACTGCTATTCCCAGTCCAAGGAGAGCACCTGCAATGCCAGAGCAGGGTGACTTGCATCTGAGGAAAAGTGAGAACCCCAACCTCACATGCAGGCACAGCTGTAATGCTACCACCAGCTTCCCAGAGATTCTGAACCTCCGCCTGCAGCACAGGAAATTGTGGTGGCATAGGTGCTCTCTAGTGCTTTGAGATCTCTGGAAGAAAAAAAACCCGAATCAGCATCCCTAAGTTGCCCATTTTACGATCCTTAGCAAAGGAGCGGCACAAACATCAGCACCCAGGAGGGTGGGCAAGGAGGAACATCATGTGGCAACTGTGGAGACCCTTCAGTTCAGAAAGGTTGCACCAGTTTTTCTCTGAAGATGAGGTCTGCATGTCTTGTTCTCATGGCATCCTCCAGCGTTTGTAGTTGGACCTCACCTCTGATGATGCACCGTGACTTTGACCCTTTGATGAGCAGCTGGCATAGCATGAGTGTCCTCACGGGTCTTCACCTGGTCAAGAACTACTCAGCACAGCCTTGAGGAGTCCTGGTTTTATAGGGGATGGGAAAAAGTGACATTGGGCTCAGTTCTTACTGCCACTGCTAGGTCTCTAAATGAAGCAGCTGGTTTTCAGATAGTCAAATTTTCAATGAAAAGAACTAAATTTCCAAGGGACGCTGAGTCTTCCCACAGAGAAGCATTATGTTTACCTCCAGCCTTCTGTCTTTTCCTGAAAACCACTTTCTTTAGGAAACTACGTGGGCACTTCATTTTTCCCGGGGGCAAACTATGCAAGAACAGGCTTTTAGTCATCTCTTCAGCCTCTTAACTGAAATATGAAAAGACAGACGACTGAGTGGCCACCATATCAGGGGGGTTCATAAGGTGGCCAAACCACAGCCAAGACCACCACCTCCCTCTCACCATACATCTCAGTATTTTTTCAAAATGCTCACTTCCATGAGTTCCTCTTGCCACTGCCCAGTTTACTGCTGTGAATCAGGTGCCCAAATGTCCACCTGCCTTTTGGCAACAGAGCAAAGCCATTGCCTTGAGAGCAGTATTTGTACAGTCTTCATTAAGAGCTGGTTGAATGACGTTGCCAGCATTTTCTTTGGGTTATTTCTTAAAGCGGAAACGGTCTTTGTAAACCCTCAATAGTTTCAGCAGACATCTTCCTGAAAAATCATTGTGGTCCAGAGCAGCAATAATGCAACAGTAATCCTGTAGCTTAGTGATTAGTGTAAAACCGACAGCTCCAAAAGGCCAAACACTGGCATCTGGGGGAGATCACGGCAGTTTGGACCAACAATTGCCAAAATGGATCAAGGACAAATCCACCAGATTTGAGCTCACTGTTCAAGTATTACTGTACTCTCCTGAATATAGAGCAAGTTTTAGTATAGAAAATAAGACTTGAAAAAGTCCAACTTGCCACAGATTCTCTCCAGGTGATGTCTGGGGTCATGTTTAATCTAAAATGTTCTTATATTGTGATCAACACATTGTTCCTCAAGTCTTCTGCCCAGTTTGGCATGACCAGGGATGCAAAATTCTGCTCCGAACTTTGCCCTTCCACGTGTCAGCACAATGTCTCCCACACTATGCTTACAAGAAAAAAATGCACAAGACTTTTGTTTAATTGTATTATTTTAATGAAACACGACAATGGTGCCTCATATCTTTCTGTGAAACACTTTAACACATGCCAGTCCAGTCTGCTGTTTTACATGTCGGGTTCTGAAGGTTTGTGACTGCGCTACACTATGAAACAAGAGCCAGACTGTGGCATCTGGAGGTCCACGGGGCACCAACAGTCAAAACAACAAAGCTACTTAAACTTGGTCTGTCCCAGATGAGGGTCTTGCACAGGGAGACCCATAAACAGCTCGAGCCACTTCAGAAGCAGCAACCTTTGCAGATGACTGAACAAATAATCACTGCCATATACCAGCTTCCTAACTTGCACCTTCCTCCAGCTCCATATGTTTCTCTTTACCATGTGCAGTTTTTCTGCTCTTTAGCCAGTTTCTCATGCATCAAGCCATGCCAAGTCCTAAACTCATCAGAAAGTGTGCACGGGCATGGGACACTGAATCCCTCACATCATTCAAACACAGCCTGTTTGTAGTCCCCATCACCTGGACACTGCCTGAGGTCAGTGGTGTTTGTCTGGTCAGATGAGCCCTCAGGAAAGCTCAAGCTACTCCTGACTCATTCTTCTTAAGGGCCAATTTCTTCTTCTAAGGCTGTGCGAAAGCTTTCCAAAGGATGGCTGGGCACAGATCCTGCTTCATCACACAGGTGGGCTCCATCATCCAGCACAACATGCCCTTAACCATGATGGGGCACATCTGTATGTCCCATTTGGTTTGGTCCAGTCTGCAGTTACAACTTGCCTCCAGCCTGCCCTGCTCCTCTCTCCCTTAGCTTTGTGCTCTCCTTCCTCCCTCTTCCCCATCCCTTCTCTGTTTCAGTTCCTGCTCCAGGATGGTTGCCTTTCCTCCACCTCTCTCTGATGATGGGAGCAGGGAGAGGGAGAGAGTCCAAGTTTTGGCCTGGAACAGCCTTATCTTCCCTGTCTTTGGACAGCCCTTGGAGCTGTTTCATGTTTGGTAGCAAAAGCACATCAGTTGGGAGGAATAAGTGCTGGCCAAGTGGTGACAGGACACCCTTATCTGCCTCGCTCTCATTGTGCCTGCCCCCAGCACAGCACTGTCTAAGGTATGGGACCATGCCTGGAAATCTCTGCAGGCCCTGGAGGGTTTCAAGTTAAGACATGAGCTAGGAGAGTAATCTGAAATGAATAATTTATTTTGGTGAATTTTCCTTCCCTCTGTTTACAGATTGTCTAGGAGCAGATTGCAGCTTTCACACCTCAATTCATTATTGGAAACTATTTGCAGATAGCTCCTGGTCTGCAACTCATTTGCTAACTCTGTTGGGAGTACTGCAGATCTGAAATCAGAGCTGTTTTGATTGGTCATGTGGTACTGCCATGCTCTCATTCCTCCATGAAATACATGTGACGTTTAGAATCAGGCTGTAAGGGCAGATGCTCCTAGTCACGAATTAGATGCTCATTTTCTGCCAGTGCTCTCCAGTAGCCCTTCTGCATGTCCCTACAACTGCCCCTGCCAGGACATCCATCAACATTAAGAGAGTGGGAGTCAGCCTTAAAAAAAAAAAAAAAAAATATCTCCTTCTCGTCTTAAACTGGAAAGCAAACAAACAAAACCTAAACCAAGTAGGAGAAACCATGTCTCAGTAACTCAAGGTAGAGAAACAATATGCAGCGATGTCCATCCAGGATTGGCACCATCACAGCGGAGATGCTGTTGGCTTGGAGGAACACCAAAAGGCTGACCACCTTAAAGAATGTATGAGCTACAGCCCACACCATCAGTGCAACGTACTTGAGAACAGAAGAGCTCCTGAAACACAGACCTGTGAGCAGCTACAGGACCTGGAAGGTGACCCCAATTGAATCATACTGTGGCTGTGATGGAGCGGCCATTCTTCAGTTGCTGTTCCTGTTCTCGGGACTCTTGGCACTCCTTGGGCACTGTGTGCAACACACGTTGGTGGCCCTGGTGGTCCAGGAATAGCCACGGAGTATGTGCAGGATCTGGTCACCAGGTCTTACTGAAGGTGCACTGGGAGGGCTTTCCACCTCAAATATCTGCTTGTTTTTGGAAGCTTTGTTCTTCTGGAGGTTCGGCATTCACTCAGCTGTGATGAGAGCTGCCAGAGAGCAGCAGGGCAGAAATGGAGAGGCCAAGACTCTTGGGCTCCTATGGACCAGGTCACTGGGTGGGCCTGTGAGCCGCACAGCCATGCCAGTTCAACCCAGCCCTCATTCACTCTGTGGTCCACACACATGGAGTGCACAGGGGTCCCCTGGCTCAGCTCCATGGAGGAGCAGGCTTTACCCTTGGTCCGTGTTTGGAGTTTTGCTGCCCTTCTCCCCACTCCCCTTGGTTCACTCTGCACACGCTGATGAGAAAGTCCTCCCCTCATCCATGCAGCCAGGAAATCCTATCCAGTCTGGCATTTGGAAGGAAAAAAACCTACCCTGCCCAGAAATCCAGGGGGCCAAAATCTACCCCTTGAGTTGCTGATAAGGCTAGACACTCAGGATGCAAAGCCTTTCTCAGCAGAGCCTACAAGTACCCAGTTCCACCATGGAGGATCCTGCTTTGAGTCAAGAGTCTGTCCAGGAAGTCACTGAAAAAAACCTCTTAGAGCTTTGTGTTTCCCGTTCTTCAAAGTCCATTTAGCACCCCTGACTGTTCCTAGTGGCTTTGCAGTCAGTGCAGAGCAAGCCATGTCAAGCTCTCATCCAGCTAAGTCCCCCTAAGGCTTCAAACAGAGCAGCTTTCTGTGAGAGATGCCTGAATAAATCTGTGGCCCTTCCTTCTTGGCCCTGTGATGCTCTGAAGGATTCTTGGCACATCTCAATCTCAGCAGCATTGCCAGGACCAGGTGGGAACCTTTTACTGCACGATGAGAGGGGATTGATGTGTCAGGCTGAAGCGAGCGCTGAGATGATTTACAGGAACGACGCGTCCAAGCCGACCCTATTGCTCAGGCAGAAGAGGCCTGAAATCGGAGAGAAATCACGAAGCAGAAGCTATGAGGCTCATAATTCACCTTCCTGGGAGAGGTAGCCTCCGAGGGGAATCGCAGGCTGTGCAGGGGTGGATGCGCTGACAGAGGGGAAGCTGTTCTCACTCTGGCTTGCCCATCCAGGCTCTGCAAGGCTTTGGAGCAGTTTTTCATGGCAATAGGAACAAGCCAACACATAAGAACAACACAGATATTCAGTACCTTTTCCTGAACTAATGTGATACGGTAATGAGCTGAGACAGCTGACAGAGATGGAGTGTTGTACCCGCTGTGGGGGGGTGGATGGTTCAAGCCAGGCAAAGCTCACACCAGGGCCCAGGACTCAACCAGCATGTCTCTGGCATGACATCTCTCACTGCAAATTAGACATGATGTGTCGCCTGGGTCTGTTTATATATGTGTGTATATATCTCTCTATTTATATTCAGTGTACAGGTAGGATGATCCACTATTGCATGCATGGTAGTCTGATCAGCTAGAAGAGTCATTCTGTCAGCATGCAGCTTATCTGCCCACCGGTGTGCATCAGTTCAAGTCTTGAAAATGGAGCAGTAGCTACGCTGGGTGTCTGGATAAATCATGCCAGCTCAGCACAGTTCATCCTCATGTGTGCACACCTGGCCGAGGAGCCTCGCTGATGTAGAGCCTCCCTGTGCCTCCATGTTTGGCCAGTCTGCAGGGTTCGTGTTTCAGCTGCTGAAAATGTCCAGGAAAGAGCCACGATCTATGTGCCCTTCATATAAGACAACATGTAGACAGCATCATACACAAACCATTTCAATATCTGCAGGGTTGGTGGGTCTGGGGAGCTCTTGCAAATTTTTATTTCAGAGTCTGACCCACTGTCTGCCTATGCCTGTCCTCAGAGCAGGTGAAAACTACTTGAAGACAAGGTCTCCTTGGATTTCCAGAAGGATGACTTGTCCAGGGGTCCAGAGGGATCCTTATCTAGTGGAGAAGGTAACATTCCCTGACCTGCTGGTTGCCCATACTGCACTATGCACCACGTGCTCACGTCTGCTCCTTGTGCAAGCACAGGCAGTTCCAGCACTCAGCCTAGGCACAACAGCAAACAAACTGGTCTTGTAGTGCTCTTTTTCTGCCTCCTTGTTCCTCCAAGACATGTTTTCAGATGCTCACATCCACATCAGACACAGGATGGACAGGTGCAGCCACAAGGCAGTGGGGAAGAAAGGCAAAAAGCCTTTACCTGATCAGCACAAGGGTAAAAGCTACAATCTATTTAAAACTAGGATTCAGGAATCAACTCCATTAGGTTCTATTCCAAAAAGGGGGGGTGTAAGCATGGCAAAGGGCAATGGCTTCCCATTTTATAATGCAGTCTCTATTTCTCCACATCCACCTCTCTCTTCCACCCTCTCCTCACCACCCTTAGACCCAGGAATGGGCCCCAAACACGTTAGAGCCTCTCTGCTCACAAACAGACGTTACAGTGAGCAAAGTGAACAGCTGACACTTTACAAACAAGACTCACAATCCAAAGGAAGAGAATTTATCTAAGTGTGATTAAGAATTAGGTAAAGACGAACATGTAACTATCCAGTCAAAGCAAGGTGTCTCTTGATCTGGGTGAATGTTGGCTCCATTCCACGCTGCAAACGAGCTGCACAGAATTACCCAGGCTGTAACTGCAAGCCACCTCAGATCCCCCAGGAGATCTCCTACTTGGGAGACTCTTTCTCCTTCACCCAGTCCTTGCTAGACAATGCTTGGACATGTTGGGAAACGTGCAGGCACACAGTGAGAGCCAGTCTCCTGTACCTTGTAAGATGAGTGTGGATAGCAAGCTTGCGCTAGGACAGCTGTCAATCTGCGGAGCACCACTTTGCATGCCAAGGTCACAGCCACCATGTTACTTCATGGTGACCCGTGTGTAAGAAACTGTTGGGTCTCAAACCAGCCCAAAGCAGTGCCGGAATCTTCAAGAAAAGTCAGTCCCAGCCCTCTGCAGATGTGCTCTCTCCATTTCGAGATTAACCTTTCAGAAATGTCAGCCAAACAGCCACACGCAGCCGGCTGCCTTCTTGGTAGAACCTGTAATTTTCAGCTTTGTGACTACAGCTTCAGTTAACTACTTCGTTGCTCATGTTCACCTTCCAGCCCTCTCCCAGCCAATTCCAGCTCCTGGATCCTTTTATATGCAGTGATCTTGATGCTCTGCACGTAGATGACCTCTCTCTCCTGATGCACCACTGGGGACGGCAGAGTCAGAGGGCACTATTGAAACACGAGCACTTGAAAGGTGTGTTTAAAAGCGAGGAGCAGCATATTCCTAACCTGTGGTGGCTGGACTGTCACTGCAGAAATAGCAGGGCAGGGTAGTATCATCCTCCCTCCCCAGATGTCCACAAATCAACAGCAAGGCGTGCTGTCAACAGATTGCATGGGAATGCTCCTTGTCTCTTCCCAGACCTCGCCTTTCCTTTGCCCCTGACACTCCCAGATGTCCCTTCTGTTCCTTCAGAGCAGACCTGCCACAGACTGGCCAAAGAACCCAAAAGATACGGCTGTGTTGAAAGCCACAGTCCATCTTAGGGTCCCAACCTTTGACCATTTGGGCACAGTGCTCCCTTGGCAGCGTGTTCATTAAGTGCTGTTGGGGGCTGTGTGTATGGGTCTCACAGAGAAGAGAGGAGCTATACGGTGACAAGTTATGTGCGGGTAGGGCAGCAGTGCAGCACGCGCTGGCTAGGGTGCAGGCATGGATACAGGATGGGCAGGGATACAGCTGGAGATCGCCCTTGTGCAGAGCAATAGAGGGAAGAGGGCATGGGAGGCAAAAGGAGTAGAGAAGGTAAGTGTATGCCTAAGCTGGGATGCAATTAGGCATGGAGGCTGGAGGTGTGGGAGGAGAACTAGGGAATCATCCCTGCAGCCTCGCATTCTGGAGGGGCAGAAAGGCAGTGCTCAGAGGACCAGGCAGCTCCCTGCCCTCCTCAGGTGTCATCTCTCATCTCCTGGGGAACAGAGGAGAGGGGCTCACGGCATTAGGCTATAACTTTACATTTGGACCGTGTTAGAGGGTGTCTGGATGGCTGTGGTTCTCCTGGATCATTTTTAGGCAGGATTTCAAAGGTGGACAACTGCAAGTCCCCCTCTAGCAGGGGAAGGGGAAACTGGAACAGGTGCCCGATGCAGGGGAAGGTGTACTGCCTGACCAAGGGCAAAAGGTTTATAAGGTTTGTAAGGCAAGTCAACTAGGTGAAGCATAATTGGACAGGCTTATTTGCACCCCTCTTTGTGATCTGAACGCACAGAGCTTATCCGAGTAGAAGACAGTACTCCACAGCTTTCACAACTCCTCCTTTTTGCTGCTTCCCCAGCCTGGTTCCCAGTGCCACACAGCCCTGCCTCTGAGCCCAGCTCTGGAGGCAGCTGCCCCCAGACTTCCCACACACCTAGTCCTAGCACCAGCGCTTGTGCAAAGATGCAGAGAGGGCATTCCTCAAAGCACATCCTGCTTCCAGCTGTTTCCCAGTAAGCCCCCAAAATATAGACCTCAAAAGATGAGTGTTATTGCATGAAAACATGGCTGCATTTACATTTTTAAGTCTTTTCCCTGTCCTGAGAAAATCCAGATTCATCTCTGTTCTGCTGGTGGCACTGAAGGTCCTGAAAGATCTGCAGGTGAGGTAGGTCCTACTCTGACCCCCCCCAGATCTCAGCTTGGGGTGCCTTCCAGAGCTCAGCCAGCTGCAGCCCTCCTGCTCTGGTCCTGCAGGCTCTGCATCTCAGCCCTGCTCGAGCACGCTGGTTTTATTGACCTGCACAGATACCCTAACAGCAGCCTTTCCTGTGCTCTGCTCTTACAGTTTGGTTGTAGATGACCAACAAAATGTCAGCAATAGATATCTAGAAGACATCTGGAAGCCATACCTCTCTGGCACCTTTGGACAGCTGAGGATGTTTGCATAATTAAAGCCCACACTTGGTAAAGTACCTCCATCTGGCTCAAATGTCCAGTGAGGCCTTCCTTTGATGGCATTTCTTTTTTTTCCACGGGTGATTGCAGTGTCAGCATGAAGTACCCCACAGATCTTTGGGTGAGATGAGATGGGCTATTGTACATAGGAGAAACTGTTTCCTGGCTCATCTTGGAACAACAGACAGATGCAAACTGGGTAGGTCTTAAAGAGCTGTGGTTATGGACACAAGCCCTGAATGCAAGCCACTCTGGAGATGGTCAATATTAGGATGACTAGCCGCTAAAAGAGGAATGAATATTCAATAGCATACATACACCTATATGTATGTAGATACACATATATACACATATTTGGCAGGAGTTTGAAACCTCTCACTAGCAGGGACAGAGCCACCATGTCTTCAAGTTCAAGATGTTCGGCTTTCTCTGGCACCATCCTTCTCTCCTCCTTTCCACACTAAGCAAATGAATTCACTTAATAAAACTCCGTCTCTCTGCTTCCCAGGACAACTGCAGCTGGGAGCCGCCTGTGCAGTGAGCACTTGTCTGCTCCAGGACAGGGAAGGAGGGAATCCTGCAGGAGGGCTGGGGAGGATGGGACACCCTGCCTCGTCCACGACCCATGTACATCTCGTGCTTTTTTGGGTAAACTGAGGTAAGCTGTTGTCCTTCCTATACATGGGAGAGCGATCCCAAAAGAGCAGGGGTGGGAGGTGGTGAGAGGGCTCAGGCATGCAAGATGGCAGGATGATCTCTTTCGGACAGGGACTCTTCCCAAGGGCCTGTCTGCACCAGGCTTCCTCGGGGGAACGCAGCAGCTCCGCACCAGCAGAAGCAAACC
>NW_010135471.1:0-16451 GCF_000699245.1 Pterocles gutturalis
CCCCCAGCCTGTATTGATATCAGGGGTTGTTCCAATTCAGGTGCAGGACCTTGCAATTGGCCTTGTTGAACTTCATGAGGTTTACACGGGCCCACCTCTCAAGCCTGTCAAGGTCCCTCTGGATGGCATCCCTTCCCTCCAGTGTGTCGACTGCACCACACAGCTTGGTGTCATTAACAAACTTGCTGAGGGTGCACTCAATCCCACTGTCCATGTCTCCAAGAAAGATGTTAAACAACACTGGTCCCAGTACCAACCCCTGTGGAACACCACTTGTCACCAGTCTCCACTTGGACATCGAGCTGCTGACTGCAACTCTTTCAGTGTGACCATCCAGCCAATTCCTTATCCACTGAGTGGTCCATCTGTCAAATCCATCTCTCCAACTTAGAGACAAGAATGTCGTGCAGGACAGTGTCAAATACTTTTCACAAGTCCAGGCAGATGACATCAGTTGTTCTTCCCTTATCCACCAATGCCATATCCCTGTTGTAGAAGGCCACCAAATTTGTCAGGCATGATTTGCCCTTAGTGAAGCCACATTTTCTGTTGCCAGTCACCTCCTTATTTTCCATGTGCCTTAGCATAGATTCCAGGAGGATTTGCTCCATGATCTTGCCAGGCACAGAGGTGAGACTGACTGGCCTGTAGTTCCTTGGGTCTTCCTTATTTCCCTTTTTAAGAATGGTGGTTATGTTTCCCCTTTTCCAGTCAATGGGAAGTACACCAGACTGCCACGGCTTCTCAAATATGATGGACAGTGGCTTAGCAACTTCATCTGCCAGTTCCTTTAGGACCCGCGGATGTATCTCATCAGGTCCCATGGACTTGTGCACCTTCAGGTTCTTTAGATGGTCTCAGACCTGATCTTCTCCTACAGTGGGTGGCTACTTATTCTCCCAGTTCCTGCCTTTGCCTTCTGTGAGGCATGAAAGGACATGAAAGTATTACCTATGAAGTTTACAGAAGACACAGAGACCAGGAAGCTGATAAATAATAAAGACAATGGATCACCCATACAAGCTGATACAAATCAGCTGCTAAGAAAGATGCAAGTATAATTATCCACAGTGGCACAGCATAGCAAAAAGTAAGATTGTATATAGAAAAACAGTTAATAGCGTCTGCCCATGCACAAATGGAACTGGAAAGGGTTGGTGGATCAGGAACAAGAGAGAAAACTGAACATGAGCTCCCAGTCTGCTGCTGTTGCTCAGGGATATTAATCCTTAGATTTATCAACAAGAGAGATTAAGCAAGAGTACATAGGAGTCTGTTTTATCTGGTTTTGGCACTGGTGCAACCACTCCTGGAATAAAATAGTGTCCATAAATCAGAGATTTAAAATGAAAAAAACCTTAAGGGGAAGTCCCAGGAAAAGATGCAAGAATTATTAAAACATATCTTACAATGAAAGATTCAAGGCAAAAAAATCTGACACATTAAATCACTTTCTGTAAGTACCCTTTATAAAATAGTTTCCCAAGCTAACAGGCAAATGTGTAAGAAGATCCAACAGCTGGATAGATTTAGATAAAAGTCTTGTTTTAAGTTGCTTTTAATGATATTATTTAAATGTAACATCAGTTTTTAGAGGCTGAGGTTTTGGAGCCATCACTGAATAGTTCGATAATGAGCGTTTTGCCAAGGTGATATCCTGTAGTTCAGCAGAAAGATTATATTCTGCTTTGTGCGGATCAAAGTAGATGTTCACAGTAGTTTTGTAATCCGCAAATCTGTATTACAGCTGATATCAGCCCTTTAACCTTTCAAATCTCACAGATATGACTCCTATGCAGGGCAACACAAAGCTGTCAGGCTTGTAAATATTGAATGAGCATGTAGAGAATTTTAGCCTGAACTGGAATTTTTTCGTTCAGCTCTGGTGAAAATAAGTGGCTAGAAATGGTTCTTATTTTTCCTAGATTCTATCCAAGCCAAATAATGGTTTGGAGCTGAGGGAATCTTCACCTTAAGAAACCAAGTGGGGCATGTAAACAGCAGTTACTGCCCTTCTGGAATAATCAGGATAAGGACCATGAACCTATAGCCTGTTATCAGGAAAGGTGGAAAAGTGGTGAAATATTGTATATTATCTACTGTTTGTTTACTGATATTACAGGTCGCCTGGGAACTGTCCCTCTGCTTCATTTGGAGCACCCTAATTTCATTATTCATATTATCAGTATTTCAATAAGGAAGGAAGGTAGAGTTTAGGAACTGATTTTTAATGTAATGGCATTTTAAGATCTATGTAGATATATGTGTTTTTTTCAAAGATGTCTTCCATATGTGTCTATAAATTTGCCCTTATAGAATAAATTTCCTACATGCTTGTTTATTTAAAATGCTGAAATGAGTAAAAAGCCTGAAACAGTTAAACCAGAAAGGAATAGCCTACTGACCTAGCAGACTGAGGGAGAGACTTAGTACAGAATGACTGTTAACATTGCCTGGAGACTTTTCTTTTTCATTTTTAGTATCATCTTTCAACTTGAGAAAAACAGTAGCCAGTTCTGCAGTGCTCCTGAACCAAGCTCAACAGTGTGCTGGAGTTACACAGTTGCTAACCTAAGACTGCACAGTTACTGAGCAGAAGCCAGATTAGTGTCTTTCTCTTTAACCAAAACACTTCTGAATGTCGAGAGACTTCAGAATTCTAGGTCTGCATTGGGGAATTATTTTGTTTTAGTCAGTAATTGCAATTGCTTTATAGTCATCCTGACAAGTGATTTTGTTGTGCTTTGAAAGTAAATCTGCCTTAGATCCTCCATAGAAGTTTAAAAATATATTCGATAAGGAAAGAACTCTCACTCTTATGAGAAGACATGTTTTTGGATGCAAAAATTAATCTATAACATTTATTGAGCACTTTCATTAAATTATCCGAAAAAGCTGTATAAAGTTGTCCTGTGCTTTTTCCACGTTTCCAGTGATAATGCATTAAGAACATAGATACAGAATGTAAGACTTTCAGTTCTTCCTTCCATGTATCTAAATCAAAGCCATTTCTCACGTCTGAATGAAACATAAACTTTAATTTGGATTAAGAACTTTAAACATCTTTATATACAGAAAAGTCTGCAGCAACTGTTTTAGTAATCAAATTTGTGTTTCATATTTTCTGTGAATCTCTTACATCCTTAAGAATGTAATTGAAAATCATCTGTGCGATAAGTTAGCTACAGGAACAGTATTGTGGGGTCTGTAGATATCCCCATTTCTGGCATTAAACTTGAAAAATATCAGCACATGCTTATACCACACATATAAATGTGTTTCTCTATGTATTTATTTTCTAATGGTCAAAAAGCAAAGTTTAAAATAATTTCAGAGCTCATAAGAAAGAGTCATAGTTTTATCAAGCTGAAAACATGCATAAAGCACAATGACAAAGTCATCATTTGTCAGGTGCTCCAAAGTAGCTGTTTGCAGGCATTTACCCTAATAAATGAGAGGTAAATCATCTTTTTTTTCACTGAGAATTAGACACCTTCCAATTGCCTTATACTTACCACAGTGGGAAGTGTGCACAGAGACACTTGACCACAACCCAGTACTAACTGTTGTTTCTGATTGCTCACTAGCAGCCTCTAGACCCAGTATCAGCTTACATGCTGCTATCCCACCTTGAATATGAGCTGATTTGAGATTGTCTTGGATTTCGGTAAAAAGTAGAATTGAATTGCAAAACATGCCATTGTAGCATGCATTCATGAGTACACATTTTATTTGCCTGATATGTGTCCATGTGTTGCCCTCGGTCAGGTACAAGCCCAGACACAAGTGTCTTACTATATTGTCGTTTTTTCATTTTGTAGGTAAAGATTTTTAAGCCACGCAGAGTGTTTAGCCTGGTTTTTACCTGTGTCTAAAATCATTAAGTTTTTTTGAATGTTACTCAGTGTGCTTCTACTCTCGTCTCTTTGTTCACTTAACATCCAGTTAGTAAGGGATATAACTACCATGATGTTAGAAAAATAGATCAGTATTTGCCTGATCCTAAAAAACCTCAGCAAGCACTTTATGCTAAATTTAATGGACATTCCTAATGCAATGGGATTACAAGACTAGTCTTAATACTTCCTGGCACTACGTTTTAGGAAAATAACTTTCTTCCCTTCCCAGATGAAAACTAATCGTATGGTTATATTTTTAACTACATAAGTGTCAGACTTACTAGAAGCTGAAAGGGCAGTTTTTAAGCAGGACTGGAGTTTTTCTAATACAGCTTCTTTAGTGCACCTGTTCTAGTCACTCTTGGACTGTTCAGGCTAATTTTGGCTTTTGCTATTTTAAGCCCTTGCAGGACACTGAAGTCTTACTTATAGTATTTGCCTTAAAGCATTAAATACTCATTTCATTGGTGCCTACAAAACAGGTAGTAGTTTATTTCATAATAACCATGTGCTCCACAACTATTGTTTGATCATTACTATATCAGGAAATTCTGCTTTGGGATGAAAGTTGTAGTTATCAGAAGAGGAAACAAAATTCACATAGCAGGCCAAAAGAGATGAGATTTACTAATTTGTATAAAGTATAGACTCATTATCATAAGCAGATAACACATTTTTAAAATGTGGAAAATATTTCCCCTTTTAAAGGGGAAACATAACCACCATTTTTAGGAAAGGAAAAAAGGAAGACCAGAGAACTACAGGTCGGTCAGTCTCACCTCTGTGTCCGGCAAGATCATGGAGCAGATCCTCTTGGAAACCATGCTAAGGCACATGGAAAATAAGGAGGTGAATAGTGACAGCCAACATGGTTTCACAAAGAGCAAATCATGCCTGACAAATTTAGTGGCATTCTACGACAGTGTTACAGCATTGGTGGATAAGGGAAGAACAACTGACGTCATCTACCTGGACTTGTGCAAAGCATTTGACACCATCCCACATGACATTCTTGTTTCTAAATTGGAGAGACGTGAATTTGACAGATGGACAACTCGGTGCATAAGGAACTGGCTGGATGGTTGCACTCAATAAGCTGTGGTCAATGGCTTAATGTCCAAGTGGTGACCAGTGATGAGTGGCATTCCTCAGGGGTCAGTATTGGGCCAGTGTTGTTTAACATCTTTGTTGGAGACATGGACAGTGGGATTGAATGCACCCCCACCAAGTTTGCCGATGACACCAAACTGTGTGGTGCAGTCGACACGCTGGAGGGAAGGGATGCCATCCAGAGGGACCTTGACAGGCTTGAGAGGTGGGCCAATGCAAACCTCAGAAGTCCAGTTGCAAGGTCCTGCACCTGGGTAGGGGCAATCCCAAGTGCAGATACAGGCTGGGAAGAGAATGGATTGAGAGCAACCCTGAGGAGAACAACTTGCATGTGTTGGTTGATGAGAAGCTCAGCATGAGCCGGCAGTGTGCACTTGCAGCCCAGAAAGCCAGCTGTGTCCTGGGCTGCATCAAAAGAAGTGTGACCAGAAGGTCAAAGGAAGTGATTCTCCCCCTCTACTCTGCTCTCATGAGACCCCACCTGGAGTACTGCATCCAGCTCTGGAGTCCTCAGCACAGGAGGGACATGGACCTGCTAGAGCAAGTCCAGAGGAGGGCCACAAAATTAATCAGAGGGCTGGAGCACCTCCCCTATGAGGACAGGCTGAGAGAACAGGGGTTGTTCAGCCTGGAGAAGAGAAGGCTTTGGGGAGACCTTATAGCAGCCTTCCAGTACTTAAAGGGGGCTACAGGAGAGATGGGGAGGGACTCTTTATCAGGGAGGGTAGTGACAGGATGAGGGGTAATGCCTTCAAGCTGAAAGAGGGTAGATTTAGGTTAGAATTAGGAAGAAATTTTTTCCTGTGGTGGTGGTGATGCACTGGAACAGGTTGCCCGGAGAAGCTGTGGGTGTCCCATCCCTGGAGGTGTTCAAGGCCAGGCTGGATGAGGCTTTGAGCAACCTGGTCTAGTGGAGGGTGTCCCTGCCCATGGCAGGCAGGTTGGAACTAGATGGTCTTTAAAGTCCCTTCAAACCCAAACTGTTTTATGATTCTATGATTTTTTCTTATCTTCATATGAAATCTACAACCCAGTTTTTAGGGTGTCACTTTCTTCTTTCTTTGTAGATGAGATTTCTTGATTCAGACCATAGGCTCTAGGTTTTTTAGCCTAATTTACCTAGTGTAATTGTGGTGAGATTGGGTACCTAACCTGACTGACAGATGCATCAGCAGAGAAGTCCCCTACACCAAGCTTAATTCTGTAAGGCGATGCACTAATGATACCTCATTTTTTGAGCTGCAGTCCCAACTTGCCATCCAGACAGAAGCTCTCTTGCAACTATCAGGGTGCTGTTTCAGGATATATTTCAGCTAGTGAATTAGTTCCTGGCTCCTGTGAAGTCCCCATGGGTTCAAACTTTTCTTGAATAGTAGTAAATCAACTTGATTTCCATGGATGTTATTTTCAAATATGCAAAGCATTAAACAGCTAAATTCCAGTGAAATTTAATGGTATTACGCAATGATCTCCTTCAGAGTTCCTTGCAATTCCTGGTGCAGTATAAAATCTTCAGGTGGGATCCCAAACTATAAAGGAACTATTGACCTGATTTTGAGAGGGAGCCCCTATTAGAATCATAGAATGGTTTGGGTTGGAGGGAACATTTAAAGATCATCTAGTCCACCCCCCATGCCACAGGCAGGGACATCTTTCACTAGGTCAAGCTGCTCAAAGCCGTGTCCAACCTGACTTTGAACACCTTCAATGATGGGGCAGCCACAGATTTTCTGGGCACCCTGTTCCAGTGTCTCAGCACCGGAGAGAAAGATGCTGAATCCAAATCTTAGTGGAAATTAATAGTGTAATCACCCTTCCTGTAGAGAGATACGTAACATTAGCATGTACTACTATTCTTGTTTGTCATGAGATTCTGGGATTTTTTTTTGCAAAAGAACAAGTCATTAAATGGAAGGTTCACTCTAAGGGTGTTGACACTGACATTCCAAAACAGCAAAACTCAGATTCTCAAAGTAGCTGTTCTTTCAAGTAAAGCATGTTTTATTTCTCAAAGTGTTCCAATATGGCTTTCATGCATAAATCTCACAATTGCCAAATGCATTTGATGGGAATCCTGATGGGAACTTGGATTTTCTTCGCAGCAGAAAAACATAGAAGTACCCAAGCTAGCACAATTGTGACTGCCAGAAAGAGAAAGAAGAAATTAAACTTGAGTTACGCACTACTACAGTGAGACTGCTTACAGTGCTGTGGGCAGAAACGTAGCCATATCTGGAGTCATGCTTTCCTTTTATGCCTGTTCTCTGTCACCAAGTGTCTCATATTCTTTGGCACATAGTGGCTCACTTCCAGTAAGAAGGAAGGAACATGGTTCCACTTCTGTTCTATGACCCGATGGCAAAACATGCCACTCATAAGTGGGAACTTGTTATTCAAAGTCCCTTTGACTAAGGTGACCTTAAACCTAGTCTTCAATTTCCCAGTGAATATTCTAGACATTCTGTCATTAAGCAAAATGTGCCGCTGCCAATACTGTTACCCTTATCGCAACGTTTGACTAGCATGCTGATAGTCTCAGTCATTGTTTGAACTTCAACACCTAGTCCTCAGCATGTGAACAGATACCTCTGAACAGGTACAAAGGGAACTTTATTGCCGTTACGAATAGAGGTGCTGATTAGGGTTAGAATACCCAGAGATTTAAAGAATATTTGACATAGCATATTTTGTGACTTTTTCAAGAACTTAGCAGTCTACATCCGGCCTGCTGTCTTAACTACTGTGTAAAGGTGTGTTCTGGTAGAAAGTGTTTGATATTAGAGACTGTTTCAGGATAAGAGCATGTGATATAATAATGACACAAGTACTATTCAATAGCTTCCCAGTTACACTGCTGCAGTAAATTGATAATAGCAAGTTCTTACACCTTAGCATTCCAGAAATTATATAGCTAAGGTTAACATTGTCATGAAGCATAATGAACTTACGCAAGGCATGGGTCATGGAAATGAAAAAAGTGTGATTTCTAATGAAATATATATCTTCTTATGCAAGCCAGTTATCCTTATGTAGCTCAGAAGATAATTTTCTGCAGAGATTTTTTGATGGGCTTTTTTGTGATTTAAGAGAGTATTGTCTGAGCAAAGAGTTTTTCTGTTTCTACTTACAGTAAATGTGCAACCTTAAAATATAAGTCTTTACAAATCTCTGTGAAAATATGTTGTAGTAAACCAAATATGTAAGAGGAGAACAGAAAAACTGGTAATTTCCATCTGTTCAGGACATTATTTCAAGTTGCTCATTAGAAAGTATCCATGTTTAAAAAAATTATCCAAAAATGCTGAAAAGAATTAAATGCTTTGTTCTCTGGCTTCAGAGAAAGACTAAAATTATGTAATGATTGAGTTTACTGAGCAAGTTTAGCTCTAGCTAGGAAGGGAAGGAGTATTTTGATTTTTCATTTCTTCGGTACATAGGTCTGTAAGATAAGTATCAGAATATATCAAAACAAGTTTAATTTTGCAGGTGTAAAATTGTTTTTTAATCTGTGTTGGATACATTGCTAGGTATGTTAGTGCAATGGTAAGTAACTTTTTTTTTTCCCTTTGGTTATCAAAAAAGGGGTATTATTTTTGTAAAACACGTTGTCATGTCTGTTTTGAAGCAGGCTGGAATTAGAGAAGGAATCTACTGTAAGGATGAAGAGCACTGCTCTGACTTTCCTGAAGTAGTTCAAGTTCTTTGTTTTGCTCTGCTTTAAGCTGATTTTTGTGTGTGTGTTGATGGGTTTGTTTTCCTTTGTTTATGCAATTATATTTGTCGGATGGTTTAATCAGTGTGATTAAGAACAGTGTAATAATATACTCATCTGTATTTATCCGGCTCATTTTCACACAGATGATATTTAGCTCACCTGAATACGACAGACAATGGCTATGTTTCAGCCACAGAGCCTGTATCTTTAATCTTTAGGTAAACTTTCAGAGCAAGGTCAAAGCAGGTAGAAGTGATAAAGTCAGGCCATGTTCATTGCTGTGCACTGTGTGGAAGGTTGCATTAATTTTAATATCTTTCTTTTGTTTTCAGGGCCCTAACTCAGTCATGATTGCCCTGGTAATGCTGTTGAATATTGGTTTAGCCATTCTTTTTGTCCATTTTCTAACTTGATTGGAATTAGGAAAGGTAAGAAAGGTCTTGTTTTCATATAAAATCACTGTATCCACCCCACCTCAAATGATAAAGATTTAATTGCTTTGCATTCTTTTGATGTTCCTTACTTTAATTTTAGCTATGCCTGAATGTGATTCAACATAGTTATTTAATAATGTAACTGTTTTGACCCTTCAGTGAAGTCATGACAACTAGTGGTGTTAGCCCACAGTTCTCTGCAGTTGTGTCATCAGCCTTTTAAATGGCACCTGTCATACTCAGACACAGGGAAGGAGGCTTGGAATTAGGATGGGACGCAAGAGAGATGAAACTTGGAAAATACAGCCAGGGGCCAAGATCAGTTTCTCTGCTGATGGCTTGTGGCTTTGGGGTCTTCTGAACGCTGAAGCAAGCAGCCATGTTGGAAAACAAACAAAATAATCTGCTGAAGCAGCCCCACCAGTGAAGTGCGTTGGCTTCTCCATCTGTTCCAGCAGAGTGTGACTAAACTGGAAATGTACAGAGCTGCACTTTTGTTGATGGAAGCTAACAGCTGCCTTACTATTTTACCATCTGATGTTTTTAGTGGGGAGATGGGAAAACGACTGCCAGAGGAATGTGGTCAGAGGATTCTGTTGCTGTGGAAGTGATTCCAGCGTTCACTCCTATCTCATTAGAAGAAACAGTTAGCAGCATCAGTCACCAGTCTTATTCCATTACCTGCTGCCTTTAACATCTCCTGCAGTGTTCTGGGAGATCGAATTTCATTTGCCTGTGCATGATTCTGTTCATTCGTTGTTTATGAAATTTGATGTATAGCCATAAAATAGTGTCCAGTCCAACGTGGAGAAGGCTACCAGCTCTGCCTACCAGCAGAAGCAGAAAATGAAATCTCTTTTTCTGATCAGAAGATAAAATTCTTAAATTCATTTTCCTACACCTGAAGAGCAGTTTTTCTTTAAGGTTTAGTAAGAAATATACCATGACTGCAAAATTTAAAGATTTTTATATCTTCCTAAAAGTGCTCAAATGCTTATTCCAATAGCAAGTAAAAATTTTCATTATAAAAGAATAAGAATCTTAAGTTGATATCAGCACATTCTAAACAGGAGGTAGAATATCAGAATAAACCAAGAAGACGAGATACGGGGTTTGCACCTTAAGGTTTTTTTTCTTTTGTTTTTTCTTTTTTATTTTTTTTTTTCTGGTGCTGTGGTAATTGGTGATTTGAATTATTATGTTTCAACACCAAGGTATTTTGCCAGCAGTTAAAATAAAGTCTTGTCTGAGTGCACATTAATGCAAATAACAGTTAAGCTAGCTAATGCTCATAATAAATTAACTTAATTTTGAAATACTAGATTTGTGTTGAATACATTCAGGTAGAGCATTTAGAAATTTTAAGTGATTGTTTATCAACTTGATGCCTTCAGTGTCTTTAAAATCCATTTATAATTTTACCTCAGCATTAAAAAAGCCTCAAAATTTTTCATTTGGAAAGTTTGTCTTAAGTAGTTTCACGGCCCTTTGTTCAAATGATGTGATCATGTTTCTTTTCATGTGCCATTATACTGTAATTATTGTACCCTATATTAATCAAAAGCATGCTATTTACTGACAATAGGTGGTGTGATCATTTGGCAAGAAAATATTTTAATTTAAAGCTACAAAAAGCAAAGGGCTTGTATTATGGTTTTTTTTGTCTCTATTAGAAAATCTGTCATACAATATAGTTTTTGAACCTGTTTGTAAACTTTCTAAGTGTTTGCATGGTTTAATGGGTGACATTCTTACAAAGTACATTAGCTATCTTTTGATGCAGCTTATTGAAGTAACATAGGTATGGACTGAATATTGCGCAGCAAAGCAACTCCAAGCAGGGCAGTAACACCGTGGTGTTTTTTACAGAAGTATGTTGAGAATCCTGTGTTTTGACCAGTGTGGATAAAGAAGAAAGCAGAAAGAGAGCAAATGAAAATAAAACTTGTATATTTATTTTTTAAAAAGTTTAAATTGTGTTTTAAATTTAGGAAAGTAATTTTTAAATAAGAACAACATTTTAAAAGTTACTGTGTAAGCCTTGACATAATGGACAAAATGTTCCATCCAACAGTGAAATCACCCCCTGTCTCCTTACATGGAGAGGTTATTTTGTAACTGACGTATTTAATTCCTATTAAATGTTTATTTAAAATACTTTATGCTCTGGAAATAATGGGTAACAAAGCTTCTGAAAATGTTTATAAATTTAAGTAAGCATGTTAGTACCATTTATAAATATGTATGATTTATAAGCTTTTTTAAAACAAAGCTCAAACAAATTGTTGGTATTTTTCTAAAATGTGCACAGCTGTATTTTACATGAAAGGCTATTTATAATTGGTTGTTATACTGTACACTACATTTTGGACAGCACAATGAAGCCTGCCAATGTACTTAATAATGTCATTTTGTCTATTTAAAGTTTCTTGCTGTCAAAGAATGAACTCGTTATCTATGAGTTTCTCTATTTATAATTCTTGACCCAAAATGTACAATGTACAGTTTTCACAACTGTATTTGCTCTAATAAAAATAAGTTGGTTATTAATAGAGTTTCAGACTTTTTTTCCTGTTTATGAGTTACTTTGTTCACTCTCTGGAGTTGAATAAACAAGTAGCAAAGCAGGAAAATGGGTGAAGTCCTGGCCCCTTTGAAATCACTGTGAGTTACTGTTTTCAACAAAACGATTCTGGGAAACAATTTAACAATTGGTAAAAAAAATGAAAGTTTCCTTATATGTCTTCTTTATCTTCTCATACAGGATTTTTATATTTTTATAAATTTAGTATCTTAAATTATACTCCCACTATGGGGATAGTTTAATCAATCTTGTTTTAATCCATGAGTGTCTGGGCAATTAACAGCTGTTCTTACAAGTGAATAACTTTTGGATTTGCTTCCTTCTCAAGGTCTTCATAGGTTCAAAATCAACATGAAGTTTGTGAGGCAATATTCTACACAGAGAAAATTCCCCATTAATTAAAATCACCATATTTGCTGAACTAGTAAATCAGCCGAGAATTTTATTTCCTGTGATTGCTGTTCAGATTACTAGTCAACTGTACTGAAATCCTAATGTTTAGTTGAAAAGGAGAGCAAATGTTCTTAGTGATTCCTATTTAATGGACACATATTTTTAGGAAGTGATTATTCTTTAAAATAGTTCTACCAGCATGAAGCTTAACTTTAAGAATTCGTATTTTATACGCAAACCCACTCATGAAAGAAAATTTTTGGTTCTTCAAGTAGAGAAAAATGCATTCTCAAGAAAAATAAACAGAAATAACTATAATGCCAAAGTTTTAAAGTCAGGTTCACTAAGACAGCTCTTCTCTGACATTTTTGTGATCCACATTGTATAGTATGTTCAATAATAAAAATAAAGTTGACATGAAATCTTTCTCAAGTTCTATGAATGTGATAATATACTCAGGCATATATAAATCTTAACAGGAACAAGCAAAGGATTTGCCCAGAAACAGAAGAAAAAATTTTTCAGAATCAGCTGAGTTAACATGACAGCTTTCCCTGCCCATCAGTGCTCATAATTCTCAAAAATAAACATGTACATAGAAATACAACAATTTTTCTGTAGTGTCTGAAAGCAGATGGACATTTCTCCTTTGCAATGTTTTTACCAGTGGTTTATATCAGTTGTAAACTTAGAAATGTGTTTATGTGGGAATGTATCTGCTATGCCTAAGGGGAAAAAAAAAAAAAAAAAACATGGACATACAATGCAACTTCATGTTGCAGATTTGCTCCAACATGGAAAATTTTACCCCACTTCAGTGCAAGGAAATTTTTTCCCAGGCAAAATAGGTTCTCCTGGCACAGTTGTGTGTTTGCCCACAGGTGTGAGTAGGCAGTGAGCTCTCACCTCTGAATTTGAGGTCTGGTGTCTTGGGCAACTCCATTTGTCTGATTAACAACATATAGAGTGTACACAGGAAAACAGCAAATGAATGATGTTGAGGTGCCACAGGCTGAAAAAAAAAATCTGTTGTCATTGCTTTTTAGTGGTATCTTGTCCTTTCTTTACTTAGTATGTGTAGTTCTTCACCTTCCCATCAGAAAAGCGGTAAGGGACACAAAGAGTATGGAATCTTTTCCATTTGCCTTCCAAAGGGAAGGATTTTGTTTGAAAGCAGAAATTTCATTACATGTGACTGTAACTTGCCTTTCAGATACAGGCATATGTTAAAAAATTCATTAATACAACTGAGTGCTGACTTTAAAAGGAGTAAATGCCTCTTTACAAGCGTTTGATTAAAAGTCTTGAAATAGTTATTTACATAACTTTTAATGACACATTACATATCTATTAAAAGCTCTATTAAGATACAGTTATACAATGTTAAAAGATTCTGACAGTATCTGGATAAAATTATAAAAGTTTGCAAAAATTCACTACATATTGAGCTACAGTAACATTTCTAGTTACTAACTAAATAACTTACATGTTATTAATAAAACATGGTTGTGAATTGTATCTAAATGGTTTTACTCATAGTTCATTTGAACCGTTTAGTCAGAAGAGACAGTTTATATACCGTTGTCCTATGGAAATGTAATTCACTAAACAAAGCAAATTAAGAGAAGGGAAATAAGCCTTTCAAATGAAGTAGTCTTCTTATCTTCTCATTTAATATCCACAGAAACAGGAGAAAATAGAAGTAATGTTAAGTCTGAGCATGAAGTTGTGTATGTCAGTATGCTGTAGCTGAGCCATCTACAGTATCCATCTCAATTTTTCTTCTACTGGGTGCAGAAACTGCAAAGTAAAAGACATTATACCTCCTACCATTGTAGGAGGTAAATATAATTTCCATATGCAACATCTTTTAAGAAAAAAACATCTATAATGCCAATGGCTTTCAGACTAGGAGGAAGAAGGAAAAACTTCATCTAAACAGTTTGTGTTGTGACCATCACTGTAACAGCTGAACAAATCCCTCACCGCCATAAAACCAATAGCCAAAATGAAGCTGGTAACAGAATTTGGTAAAATCTCTCATGTTTCTTCCTTTGGTTTGCTAGAAAGAGGAAAAAAAAAAAAAAAAAAGCAGAGAACAGACAGCTTTTTTTTTAATCTGATAATCTAAATTGCATCATATCAGTATGTGTTTGTTTCAGCTCATGTTTTTCATAATCACTTGGACCTGGCTATCTAGGAGATTTCAGGTGCAAACTCGCAGTATATTGAGGGCCATTTCTCCAAGAGGAAGGTTTTGAATTTTTTTCAGTGATGGAAAAGAACAGAATTTTCCTTATCACCCCTGAAATGGTTTTGGTTGTATTTTGTCTGTGCTTCCACTATTTTTTCAATTATCTTTTATCCTCCACTGCCCACTCATCCCATAACTCTAGCAAATTCAACTTATTCTCCTTTTCCCCACACACAGCCGTTTGCCCCCACACTTCAGCCACTTACTCCAGTAACTCAAGCTTTTGTTATTGGGCACAGTTGTTTAAGCAGCAAGTACAGCTCACTATCGCTATGGAAGCCATCCCTCTTGCAGTTTGCCCTACACCGAATTAATTGCATGTCATGTCACAATTTTCCCTTTGGTTTAGTTTTCTGCATACTGTTGATGCTGTTTTATGGAACTGTATTCTCCTTTCAAACCTATACTCACTGTCTCCAATATCAGGACAGTGATTTAAACACAGTATGTGGGAATTGAAGAGAAAAGAGAATTACTGAAAACTCTGTACAAAGAGATTTCTAATGGCTTTTCATAATTCATAGAAACCAACATAACGCTGTCACTGTTGAGGAAAACATTTGGTATCCACTGGGTTATGAACTCCACTGCAAATGTCCATGGTAAGACTGTGAAAAAGATGGCCATACAGCTGAAGCTGATTCTCAACTCAGAAGACCAAAGAGTCCTGTTGAGGGTTGTGATTTACTGTGGCGGTGTGGTATGATGATTTCTGGATTTGATATACCAGCGTGGATTGTTAGATGTAATAAAATACATCCTCTGTTGGAAATTTGGTTTGGCTCACTTGCCTGAGCTTTCATTTGTCTTCCTCTGTGTCTTATACTGATTAATCAGACAGCTCTATGGAGGTTGAGGCACATACATTTAGACAAGGGCTAGGTTTTACTTTCATAAGTGGCTTCAATGTTAATTAAGGAAAGAGCAATAACTGACAGGTGAATTATAGCCTTTAAGCTGTAGATTTTGAACTCTCCTTTTTTTTTATGCTGATTTATCCAAATTGGAAGAATATACAGAACATAGTAAAATTGTAGAATTCCAGGTGTTATCTTTCACAATAATAATTTGTATGGTAATCCATGAGAGTGCCTGAAGTCCTTTGAGATCAATACATGAATTTGGGAGAGGAGACCTGACTTTCTTGTATTTGCAAATTGTGGTTCACTGAATATCAGCTTGGCAGAGACACTGTATTAGACCACAAAAGACAGATCGTGACCAAGATTTTTTATAGTGGCTTCCTATATTTAAAGTTCTTAGTCTACACTTAATGACCTAAATTGAAAAATATTCCAGTTCTTGAACACCTCACAGTTAGTATTCAAAGACATGGGAGGGGAGGGAAGGGGGGAAAGCTGGAGGAAATCTGGTATTACGCTGAAAACTGCAGTCTATTAAAATATTGAATCTGGCCTATAAATATGCCAAAGGTTGAAAGCATTTAGATCTGGATTTTGGATCAGCCATTGGAGCTACAGGCTCTAAGTGTGGGATTTCAGTCTGAATCCAAATCCAGGCCCATTCCAAGGGCACACAGCTGAAATCCTGGAACTGGGAGTGCTTTTAAGGAAGAGGAAGGGTGGGGCGGTGGGCCAGGGAAGTTGGTTAAAATCAGGCTGCAGTAACTCTGGGTTAATTAAACCATTACATTCTGTACCTCTGGAACAGTGTCATTAACTTTATTTAACATTGCAATTTTACTATATTCAGGACATGTTCCACAGAATACCTCTGAAAGTATCATAATTTAAGATAATAGTGCTTAATTACCTATCCATTTTTATCTGCAAAGTACTTTTATCATGTAATACCACCCAATCTTCAAAAATATTGTAAACTGCCTTCCATTTTAATTATGACAGTTCTAGATTTTGTTTAGGCCACTGATGAGAAAGTCACCAAAGGATGGGATCGGCTACCATGGAAACAGTGAAGGCAGAAGAGCACCCGCAGCATTTCACAGGGACTAGCACTAACACACATTCTGCAAAGAGAAGGTAATTGAAAGACATTTACATCACAGTGGATGGCTTCCATGCATTACTGCCATACCAAGGCA
>NW_010135471.1:16482-35294 GCF_000699245.1 Pterocles gutturalis
CTGGCATAGATTGCAACAAGCCTCCACATGCACCCATGATATACAGCAGAACAGGCATTGTTGGAAGGACTGGAAACGAATATTTAGGAAGAAGGAGATACAGACATGTTGAAATCGAAAACAGAAAAGAGGAGAAAGGATGGGGAAAGGGAAGAAAGTGAGGGGAAAGGAAAAGCAATGGGGAAACTAACTGTGTTAAAGAGAAAAAAGGACTGTTTATGGAGAGAAAAAATGCAAAGAAGATAAAATATATCAGAGACAGAAAAAAACTGAAGTTTGTCAGATAGGAATAGGAAGAGGTTAGAAGCCTGAGAAGTAACTGTCCTCAGTACACAAACAGCTGCTCTAGAAGCTGCTTTCAGTGCCCGCAGGGATTAAGACAAAAACAGATGGACTTAAATAGCATGAAAATTGAGATTCAAGTTAGGCATAAGGAAAAATTCTCTAATTGTAAGAATAATGTATTTGAATTAAATTACTACGGAAACAGTAAGATTTCATATTTTTACTCTGAACAAGATTACCAATTGAAAGATGATGGAGGGTTCCTTATGGCCTGTGTTCTGTGAATCTATGCTAGTTATTATGGAACCTGGGCATTAGGCAGAGGTGGGAGGGGAGGGAGCTGGGGGACTGGGGAATGAGCCCTTCTTTAAAGAAACACATAAATTACACAGGGGGGAAGAGAAGCTTAAAGGAGAGTGTGCTGCAAAAATAAGGTAGGAGGATGTTAGGACAGGACAAATGGTAGGAAGAAGAAAACGTGAGCAGTAGAGAGTCAAGAAGACTGTGAGGATTTAGACTGAAGGCCTGCATGAGCAGAGGGGATAATTGGCCAAAATCCACAAATGCTAAACTGAAGAGGGTGTGTGGTGCAGGAAGGAGTACAAGCAGGGAGTGCGCTGGGAAGCTTCAGGCAGTCCTGCAAGAGCACCACACTGAAGCACAGCAAAGACAGCTTAGAGCTCAAAGAATATCCAGGAAGCAACACCAAGGAAGCATCAGGCCTTTGACGACTGCACAGGTGTCTACCTCCTTCACTTTCTCAGCTGAAGATATTAAATGGTCTTTCATACATTTTTTAAATTGTGGGATTGATTGAAGTTATCAGGAGGCCTCCTTTTATTAAATGTTCAGGAAAACATCTGTGTCCAAAACCTGCAGAAAACAACAGCTTGCTGTTACAGCAGGCTGGCTTGAGTTCCACAGAAAGAGGTCAATAATGCAGACATGGTAGCAGTACATTTGATTGACTCTTTGTGTAAAACTGCTCTAAGAAAAATATACAATGGGATTTTCCTGCTGTTAATAAAGATATGACAAAACAAGAAAAAAAACCCCACCATATAATCCCTATTTGAAAGAACGTTAATGCAAATTTGCAGGTTTACTTCTCTGTGGGCATCTTCTAAGACTACAGAAATGTTGTTGGTATTTACACTGATTCACTGCTGTACCAAATGTTGCATGTGCTCTATAGACTGTGGTGTTGTGAGTCACGCAAGAAATTATGTAACATTTGGAAATACATTCAGTCATCTGCTTACTGCAGAAATATTGCTAACAGATTCTTCACTCTCTTTTATCTCTACCATCTTTATCACCCTTGTTAAGTGTTATTTTCACGCAGCTTCCTCAGGATGAGATGACTCAGCCAGAGAGTAAACTATAGTGCTCCACTGGCACCAGTGGCCATATGTGCTGGTAAATCAGGCACTGCCATCTCCTCGTCCTTGACAAAACTATCTATTGCTTGGGATTTTAGTTGCATCCAGAGTGATACTCCATACTACATACCAGTGCAAATGTTAACATGAACAGAGTGAATGGTTGCAAAACATGACTAGTAAAAGACATGTTCATGAATACAGCCCTCCTTCCAAACAAATGTCAGTTCTCCAAGGCATCAGCCTTCCCTCTCTGACCCTGCACCTTTCAGCCTATCTCCTGCCCTGACCACGCTGAGAGGAAAGATGAACCTAAAGGTTAATAACTGCAGGATGGAGGACAAATTCTAGCCAACGAATCCTTCCAGTAAACCAGACTTCACTCAATCTCCTCTGGTTTACATGAGTGCGCATTAGTTTATGCCAGGTCCCCAAAAGGCTATGTGGACACCTCCACACCTTTGAGGGTTTAGGGCTTCATCCAAGCCTCACTTCTTCATGGAAGGCAGGGTGGGGTTTGGAGGTTTTTTTAGCACACACACAGACACACACAGAGTTGTCCAGTGTCTGTCCTTCTCAGACAGAAAGAAACTGCAGTTTTACTATTTCCTGCCAGCAGCTGTGGCCATTTCTCTCAATCAAGCAGCCCAAAGGCAGCAAAGACATTTCAGAGACTCAGTGTAGACATGTGAGCTTCATCCTTTACCCAGGAGCCCAAGCACTTCTATAGTCCATTGCTGCCAGATAGGTGAGAATACCAGTTGCATAGAGCATATAGCCAGCTGTAAAGTGTATCATTAATGCTTCTGGACACTTCTGCAAACTTTTTTTTTTTATTTTAAGCATCAGAGTGTTTTTAATAGTTGTTTAAATTGCAAATCTGTAGTGACTGACACAAAAATAAAAGGATGGCTTCAGCTGCCAGAGGTACAAACTGCTAAGTGTTCAGATATGTGAGATGCTGGCTTATGAAGAAAAAAATAGGACAAACATTTTCAGTACACCTTATGACTACTAGCTAATCGTCTGACATTTCAAAACCGTGTTCACCCATCTTGCATTTTAACGCTAAAATTAAAGATACTGAAAACATTGAAGAAAATGTATTTCAGACATAAGAATAAGCAATATTTGAATTTATTTTGGATGGAAATGACAAGAGCTTTTAGGTTACATTTATGAGCCAGAGAACCTCAAAGACCGTTTGTACGCAGTCATATTATGTCCGCTGAAGCCAAGCCTGCATCTGAAAGGCTGGCTAGGCAGGCTGTACACAAATACCCTGCTGAAGACACCCTCTGTGTGGTGACAAGGCTTCTTTCAGTTCGCTATTCGGACGACATTACCAGCTGGACGACTGCCAGCCAGCAGTAGGTACGAGCTTTAGAGTGGAGGTCTGGCGATGTGACCTACAGCTGGAAAGCAGGAGGTGGTGGAGCAGCGCCTGGGCTCAGCCGCTGCTGGGCAAAGGCCTTCTGACGCCTGCACTGACCCCACCAACGCAGCAGGGTCTGGGCGCTGTGTCCTGGAAAGGGCGGTGATGAATAATGGCACATATGGCAGATCAGGGCACGTGCCTCACTCTCGCAGCTGCGCCGGCCCCGAGAGCTAGGTGCTTATAGCGTACCGTGAATATTAGAGCAGAAACCAGCTGTTGCGCCTAGGCACCTATGGAGTATTTTCAGTATTCCAAATATGCGTCTGTCAAAGCCCCGTTGAAATACCGTGAAATACTGATGGTGGAGTAAAATAAACAGGAAGGATAACAGAAAAAGTTGCCACTTGCAAAACAAAAACAGAAACAAGCAGCACTTCCGTCCTTACAGTTTGTGCACGTGGCTTGGGAACAAGGCTGGCAGCCAAAAGCTGCCCGACTGCGCCTATCAAGTGTCCCTGTGTTGGGAGGGAATGTCCTGAGATGCTGGCTGGCCACTGACATTTGGAAAATGAATGAATTGTGCTTGCCAGGTGCTTGAGAACAACATTTGGCACAAAATAGCTGGCATGACATAAGCTTGCAGGCTCTGTTATTATTTCCTATTCTTCTAGACCTCCTCATTGTATCAGGGGACTAAACACAAGCCTGTTTCAGAGCACATCAAATATTCCAAAGGTGATAGCTACATATGTCTTTACAGTATATTTATTTTATTAACATATTTAACTAGAGTAGAATTACCTATGGGATATTATCCCAAATAATAACAGCAGTGGAGACCTGAAATGCATCTGGAGTAAACACTGTGGAGACACTGGGAAAAGCTGAGAAAAGCTCAGGTAAGAAAATATGAAAAGTGGCATTCTGTTGTCAGTAGTGGCTATGTGATTGCATCCTCCTGCATTTCTCTTACTTCCCAGAGCCTAACAAATAAAATGCATTAGTCACTTTTCTTAACAGGAATCTTTGAACCTGTTTGATATAACTCTGTTATTTCCACAATTTATGAAACAGATTAATGAATTTCGCAGACCTGAGCTTTCACTGTTGTTTAGAGGACCTACTTTAACTAGACATGGGATAAGCCCTGTTATCCTCCACTCTTAACTGTTCCTTTTTGGTTTGTTTTTTTTTTTTTTTTTTAATGCCACTCCAATATTTCTAACCTTAATACTCACCATGGCAGAAGTAATTGAAGGGAAGCATAAGATCAGATCTAATACAGCAGTCTGACACACATTGCTCCAGGACAACCTTTAAATCCTTAGTAATCTGTGTCTCTTAAAGAAGGCACTGGGTCTTTCCTGAAGAAGGGGCTTTGTTCCTGGAAGCCACGGGTGCTGCTCATGGCACATCCATGTCAGACAGCCCAGTTTCACTTACCTGTGTTGCGTTATTCAAATCACATAAGATAGAAAGTTAGTATTCTAATTCAGTGGCTGTGGTGATTAACCAATACCCTTTATAAATTGTGGAAAATGCAGTCAAAACAGAATTGCTTTATAGGTGGATAGGAGCTCTTACAAGCTGATTTACTTTCTATAAGGAAAAATTACTTGATTTTGAAAGAATGTTGACTAGCAACTTTGGGTGAATGGTGCAAGTAGAAAAGGTACATGACAAACAGAGAGCCACCTATTTCCTCCTGACATGTTAAGGTCTACCTGTCTCACCTGGGTTTCCTGAATTTTTGCATATTCTTCAAAGATTCACACAGTTTGGCCTTTTGGTCTTTAAAATAAAGGTGAATCAGCAATACAAAATGTACCATTTTATTACTGAATATGTAAGAGGTTCCACTCTTCACTGGTTTCCCTTCTAACTATTGAGGGACAAACTTCACTTAGGACATGGGTGCAAAATGTGCTGCACTGGCACAGCTCCAAAGAGAAGCAGCAGAAGGGGCCAATAGTAAACATTCACGCCATTCAGCCTGGGAGACTTCAAAGGGCTAAATTTTCATCCTGCTCGTTAGTGATTTGAAAGTTACAAATGGTACACTTAACCTTAGCCTTTCCTTCATCTCACTCTGGCTCACCAATAAATCTCTGGTATTTACTGAAATGTACAGCTTGTTTAAGGACACCGAGATGCTAGACGTTGTTTCTCCTTGACTTCACAGAGACTATTCTTGCCAGGAGCATATGACTTCAAAATGAATACTCATCCACTTGAAAAGTTCACGAAGACCAAAACTTTAGGTGAATTGTGACTTACCTTCTCTGACTAACAAATTTACAGATTTCAGCAGAAAGAATAAGAAATATAAGTTTTTATAACATGTAAACAAAATCAGAGTATGATAAGGGCATACATAATTACTTGGAAGCTGATAAAAAGATAGATGATCATTTATTACATTAATTCAATTGCATTAAGGATGTAATTAGCATCTGCTTAATCATAGCGTTACTGCAACAAATGAATAAGCAAACATTCATCCAAATGCAGGAAAAAGAGGAAGGGACATATACAGGACATTTTCAGCTTGTTTGCTTAAAGATTAGATCTCAGTCAAGACTAAACAATGAAATTAAAAGAAATCTCTCAAAGTGTGTTGTTTCACTAGCTTTGGAAAATAAATCCTTAATAAATTTGCTCCTAAACGTTCATCAGAATTCAAGCAGGGCTTTGCAGAATCCACAACTCTGGGCAGACACAGTAGTAAATATTGGGATGCTCATCCTTGAAGTGGAAACCTTTCTGTTAGCCTTTCTGCTAACAAATTTGGGATAGCATTTGCAAAGCATTTTCACTGAAGAGAGAGGGACATGAGCTTTTACATGCTTGTATGATTTAAAAATATGTAATACTGATGAGATTTCAATTCTTGAGTAGACCCTTTTGCAGATTTTTGACTGTGTCATGGTAAAAGGATCTGTGCCATTGTAACTGTAGTCAAAGATGAAACTTCAAAGCAGTACCCTGATTTCTGACACTATGACAGCTGCTGCTTCTGCCTGGGATCCTTCATCATCTTGCATTTTAATAAAACACCTATGGAAACAGTCCTACCCAGCAGGACTCCATATGTACCTCTTTCATTCACAGCTTAGCCTATTGGACACACCATTTAAAGAAAGAACAATACAAGAAAATGGGCATATTCACCATTTAAACCTTAAGTGAAATATCTACAAAAGCTAGTAGGAAATGTTATCACAGGGGTCCGTATCAGAGATATGAAACAAAAACCTGAAGCAAGAAAGTAAAAATTTCTTCCTAATTCTTGTAATCAATTATGTATGTTTAATGGCAGGAGAGTGCTTATCTCTCTCTTCTGCTGAGTAACGCTGTGAATATTCTCTTAATCACAGCCTTGCTGTAGTAGGAGTTTGGGTGACCCCAAGTCCCATATGTCTCCTACCTGTCTTTCTGCGAGCGGCGAGCTCAGGCTGATGCTGTCAACGAGTCAGTCCTCTCTCCACACAACCCGTGGTGTGGTGAGCACTCCAGGCATTGGCCATCTAAGTCTAACCACTGGTTACACACACCTTCCTAAAGGAGTGGAATTGCCTAACATCTCAGATAATTTATTTTCTGTGTCAGAGATTTCCCTGGTTTGTGAGCAGAATATAAAGTCAATAGATCTCAGTCTTCAAATCACTGTCTTGCAATGGTCACATCCCCTTCACCTGAACAACCACTTACCAATGGACAAAAATGCTCAAGAGTAGCAACTAATCAGAGACTAGGATAACAAACCCAAGTGTCAAAACAGAATATACCTACAGGTATGCCTATCAGGCTTACACCCATTGGTGGATCTGGATCTGAATTATAAGCTGTTGTACAAATGCAGATGCTCTCTAATTGTTCATTTTGTTTAAAACTGACAGTATCTTGGACATCATAAGTGTCTGCTTGCTCTTCTATAATAAGGGAAAGGGTAAATTAGAGGAATAACTCACTTTCTGTAGTCTTTTGAACAGATGTGTAACATTTCTGTCTCACCATTTGCCTTGTTGTGCCAAATTGTCTTATTTCTTACAGTTTGAAATTCCTGTGATCTTCCATGCTTCCAAATCTTTTCATCCATCTTCAGCTCCCTTGCTCCTACAGTATCCTTCTTTCTTAGTGACCAGGTTGTAGTAAACATCGGTACGTTCAAGACTATTCTCTATCCTTTCTTGTTGTGATACAACATTCTCCTTTGCTGTACATTTCCCAGGGATCTGACTTATTCTAATGTCACCCTCTGCACCAGCTTTCATTTCTCAGCAGAAACCTGCTGCCCACTGTGCAGCCTGCTTAGCTCCCTGTACCCCTGAAGCCTCCTCTGGTTACATCACACTGAGTTAACTGCATCCTCTGACTCCTGACTTTCCCCTTTTTAACTGTGAATTGGCAGCTTTCTGGGTCAATTAAATCGTTTTGAACCACAGGGCTCCACCTTCAATCCTCTGCAGGACCAGAGTCCAGCTACATGTCCTGATGTTGGTCTTTGGCTGGTCTTGCAAGAATAGGGATCACAGGAATGTTCGTCAAAAGTCTGTAGAAAAAAACCAAGTAAAATAATGCTCTCTCACACTTATCTTTACATCTGTATATATGCAGCACTAACATATGTGAATAATTACCAACCATAAGAAAATAATACGCAATGTAGCTTACAAAATTGCCCATTTTTTTTGTAAGGGAAAGGATGACAGGTTGCAATCTGGGCAGGGCAGATCTCCTGTTGCAAACTTTCGGCCAGATCCATGTGCTCCTTGGGAGCTGGTTTATTCAAGTCAAGCCTTGGATATGCCTAATCCCCATCTTCTCTCAGAAACAAAACTGGGTTCGTGGTGGCAGCTGGAGAGCGAGGCGGTACGCGCATTGGGATGAGGCGAACTGCAGGGTGGTTCCTGTGAGATGAAGGAAATGGTGCTCATCCTGTTGGAATTGCATGCCTGTGGTGTGGAAATGTGAGCCACACAAGTCAGGAGGCACATTGGCACAGGCTGGTCAGACCTACACAGGGCCTGTACCAACTTGTGGTTAAGGCATGGTACTATTACAGCACCCCAAAGCACTGAGTTTGCAAGTGCCAAGTATCAAAGCTGCAAGCAGAGGGTGTTCTTGACTGTGGGGGGGATGCAAACTCAGTACTTTGGGGTGTTGTAGTAACCTCACAGGCCAGCTAAGATCAGCTGGTGTGACAGCAATCAAAATTCCACAACATCCCTGCCTAGAAGGTCCCACTCTACCCCAGCTACTCATGTCTGTCCCCATCCTGCAAAGGGGTTATCCATACCACCCATGGCAGTGGGGGGGACACTCTGGCCCCACACTCTGAGCTTCAACCTTTAAATGGAGACATCATGCTGAGACTCCTCCCAGCTGAGACAAGCTAAAGCTCTCAAAAACAAATTTTGGACACTTCACTTTAGTCAGACGTAGACATATCTCCCAATGCCCCCCACGGGCAAGACAGGAGGGCACTGGGCAGGGCTGCTCTGTGGTTACTGTCACAGATAGCTGCGCTCTTCAGATGCTCGTGTTTCTGAGACCTACAAAATTATTTCACATAGGCAGCACTCATCTATTTCCCATAGTATCTTGAAACTGTGCCTGGCATCAAAATTCTTTCTATTTATAGTTTTACATGCAACTTAATATTTACTTCAACCTCCAATAGGGATGCTTATTGTAAGTGTCAGCGGATTATTTACTATGGCAAATTAATTAGTTACATAAATGATTCTCTTTTTGGGGAGTAGAGACTGTTAATACCTGTTGGATTACTTGAGCACTATGATCCTTTGAAGTTCTTCCACATTTTTGGATATTTAGTTCAGGACTGTGCAACTTTAAAGCAACCAGTGCAAATAATATCCCAGAGCACAGGCATAAAGAGAATTATTTTGTTTAACTCAAGTATTAACAGTACTTTGGCTCAAATGAACATGTCAGTTGTGCTAAATTAGAATGAAATTCCAGCTAAAGCATATAAGATGGGAATATTTCATGATTTTATTTTGATGAATGTTATTATGGTGACTGTCTGCTGTATTGATAATGATAGGACAACTAAAATAAAGTGCCACTAGCTGTTACTAACCAGTTAAACAACAGTAAATTTTTCCCCTTATACTCTAAAATAAATTTAAAAAGAGAGGATGAATACTGATAGATAGAAATTAATGTAATTTTGTTCTTTAACTCCCTTTGATGTTTTTTGGAGTGTAGTCACATTTTATTTGCACAAGATGAATACATATGCAAGCAAATGATTGCACAGAAAATACATAACTGGTGATACAAAAGGGTGAAGTTCCCTCTGAAATATGACAGGGTACATGGTCACAGCTAGCACCACACATAAAAAAAATTAAAAAACAGCAACAAAACCTAACTGCTTGCTGAGCTGACAAAGTGCACACACAACAGGGATTTTCAGGTGCAAAGTGCTGGATTTTTTACGTACAACAACGAGGAGACCATACTAACAAAATTGTCATTATTGGAGGCCCTGCTAAGCAGCCAGAGAGGCAGAGCAGTAGTTAGAGGCAGGTTCTCTGGGATGGGACTGGATGGGACTGACAATACTTTTATTTTGTACAGCATATACTTCACTTGTAGAGCTTACAAGTAAATAATATTTACTATTTTCTTGTCATCATTTGGAGTCTATTTGGAGATGTAATTTTTTTTTTACTAGTGTAATTTTACTGTATTCCTTTCCAGCTGAGAAACAAAGGACTCATGTTTTTGTTAGCAGACTTTGTCAATCCATCCTACTTTTAGCAATCCCTCAAGAGCAAGAAGGATGGGAAGCTGTCAGGAAACAGCTCTGAAACCTGCACTACTGCAAAGAGAGGTCAAGCTAGAGAAAACACATCTGAAGGATCTGTCGCAATGGGGATGGTTGGGGCAGGTCTAATGATCAACCCAGAAGAACATACAAGCAGGAAATCAGGGAAACAGATGGAGCCATGAGACAGTGAAAGGAGAGAGCATAAAGCTGGTGAGCTAAGCAAAGGGGCACTATTGTTTCCAAACTCAAGAAGCTCTTCTACCGGAAAGATTACAGATTGCAATTAGCATCTGAGTGCTTTGGTGTCCTGAAATCTCTGCACTCAGGAGTCCCATTGGGGGATCTGGAAGGACAGCTTCTTGGAAATAATGGGATTGGTAGAAAATGTTTGCCATAAGATTTATCTGTCGGAAAAAAATGTGCTTAGCATAACCAAAACTCCCTGCAGGAGCTCCCACCTGGGAGCAGGCACATGTCCCCAGCAGATTCCTTGTCCGCAGCTTCTGTGGTGCACCCATGAGGGTGCTGGGCAGTGAGCACCCACCTCAGAAACAGACTCCGGTCCCATTTGAGGGCCTGTTTGAATTGAATTCGATTCTTGTGCAGGCGTGGTGGGAACACGAAAAGTATCTTCCACTGAGGCCCTACAGGATGACAGGATATCCATACCAGAGTTGTATGTTCACTGCTTGTGTGTTCTGACTGTCATTTCTGCTTGTTCAGTGTCATTGTTGCTTGGAGTTACATTAGCACCAACACAGCTATAGTAGGAAGGATAAAAAAATAATTGGAGCTTTCTAATTATATTCTGGTTCATATATATTGAGCAAAATAGTTATCTAGTGAAGGGAATAATTAGGGAATTTAAATCCCCATTACAATTATCATTGCTTTATTGAGACTGCTTGTTAACTCCAAGCCATCCTGAGGGTCTGGCATAGTGTAGCGCTGTTCAGGAAAACAAACAAACCACAGGCAGCTTTGTTAAGCCAACTTTTCATCTCAAGGCTATTAGGGACTTCAGAGAAGTTGCATCCTCATTACTGAGATCGGAAATTGGATCATCAGCTGATCCGGTTGGTGTGACTGGACATGGTCTCTTCTTTTCATAACAATTCTCCATCTATCTGTGAAAACAGAATCCTCATCGATCTGAAAAGGCCTACTTGCAAATTAACATAAAAAGCTTTCAAGCCCATAAAGATACTGTAAGTACTTGGACTAAGTTTATAATGCAAAAAAGGGCCAAGTTTATCATTCTAAGACCAAATTATATGTTCTACATTCTAGAATTTTAAATATACCTGAATAGGTTTGAGTAGTCTTGCCAAAGACTACAGAAGTGTTTAAAGTACAGGCTATTTTCTGCTGTTTCTTTGTTATATGTTTCCAACATATCAGCATAGTTTAAAATGAGGTGTGTATAAACCATGACACATATGTATGCAGCAGGAAAGAAGCACTCAGTTCACGCTGCTAGCAGAAGAGAGAATGGAGATCAGACCATTTCTTGAAAATTGTTTAGCAAGTTATGCCGTGAAAGCAAAAATTGCAAACAATCGCTCTATAACAGCAACATAAATTTTCAGACCCTTCAAGACTTAACAATTCTTTCCTTATGAGTGCCTGTATTGACTGTAATTTATATCGTAAGACCAAAGGAATGTAAAAAGCCTTATAATTTTGACAGTGACCTTTTAATCAAATATATGTTTATATTTAATATCTATTTATCTCCTCCAAAATGACAGTTAGATAGTCAATCTGACCATAATTTAGGAGGTTCTTCACTGTCAGTTCAAAAAATGCAATCTCTCTATACATTAATTATTGAAGAAGTCCTATGTATTGGCCTGCAATAAATAAAAGTACAGCTGTATGAATAAAATATCAGATTTTAATGCTAGCTAGAGAAATTACCAGGTCCTAGGTAAACTGTTCCTGATGATATAGTTCCTCCATGGCAGATGATATTGTTGCAAAGAATTATGAGTTTTGTAGTTTGAACTCTCCTCATTGGTCTGGAATGGAACATAATTAGACTTCCAGCCAGCACAGATGCCTTTACACACAGCTCCCACATACAAATATGAAGATTTCTGCCAGAAACCCAGGATAGATTCTGCTCTGAGGGTTACTATCTGATAGGTAATCAAAGCCATTGCATCAGCGTGCCTCACAGAAACCCAGTTTGCAAAGGATCTCCAGGGGTAAATTCAAGAGGTTGATGCCCCCATCTCAGAGCTACAGCTACATGGCACCAGCAATGCCCGTGCTGCTTCTAGAGCGTCTGCTCAGCCTGATCCCAAACCTCTCAAAGGACACAAATTCCCCTACCTCATTAGTCAGCTTACTCAGAAAGTCCTGTGTGGGAAGAAAAAAAATTGTTTGTAATGTCAAAATGCATGAATGTTCACACATTTCAGGTGACATTACTCCAAATTCACTGCAGCAAACACTCAGGCAGAGTAAGTTTCAGAAAATCCAGTGCCAGTCCAAGATCAAAGATGATTTAGATACATTCTCATGAGCAAGCTGGTGCCAAAAAAAAGGCCTGTTTTAGGATGATCCTTTCCCACAAGTTGCATGGTACAGTGAAAAGGAGGTTCTTATTGAAAGGTCACATGTATTATCTCTTCTGTACCTTGTGACAGACAAATGTGTCAAAATGTTGATCCAGATTTGTTGTGAGCTTGTGCTATAAGAAATTTATTTTCCCCTGAGGAGTTAAACTTCTTAACATTTTCTTTCTATATTCCTCGAGTTATTCTACACAATACAAAAAGCAAACTACTTAATAAAGTATTTCAGATCTTCATGTCTTATTTTAAATGAAAACACTGTGTAGGAAGAAAGAGAAGCAGATGCTGAAGATACAAAGTCTCAATCACTCCTAACTGAAGTCTGACAGTTGTCATCAATATAGGTCTCATGACACTGCTCCCAAAATGGAAGGTAAACATCTTAACCAAAATTATTCTGTATGTAACATTAATTATATTCTGATAGCAGTTTTTATTTAGTATAATATTTCTTACTTTCTGACAGAGACTGTTATGTAGGATGCTGTGAGCTTTCTTAATCTGTTGTTGCATTTCTTTCTAGAAGTGGGTGTACTTAAGTGATAGGTGTAAGAGATAGAAAAATAAAGGCAGAAATCTGAATAAATCAGTCTCAAAACTAGGCATTGTTGCATGCCCAGTGCGAACTCTTTTTGTACACCCAAATCACAGGGTGGCACATTGTCACTGTCTTTACAACTGTCCTAGACGAAAGAGTAGCGGCGCAGCTTGGGGCACAAGGAGCTGGTCACTGAACCAAGAGGAATCAAAATCTCGGTATGGCCAGGCTGGTGTTTTCATGCTCAAAACAGCACCAGAGAAATTAATTCTGTGCCAGTGTTGCTAACTGGCATCAGCAAACTAGCTTCTTTGGCAGACTTGAGTATCTATGTTGAACCTTTTCTAGGCCTGCCTTTGGTAGTACGATTTTTATTTTTTTTTTGTAAGATACAGTGCATCCTCAAAATAAAGCAGTTCCTCAAAGCTATATATTTTTAGTCTCCTTAACAAATGCTATGTTTTAAAATAGAAATATACCTCTACATCTAAAATAGAGACCTCTGTGAAAATCATATCTACTAGGCAGGCATCCCAGAGAAAATGCAGATGCACCCTGGGTGTGTGAGAATGAACACAACCATGAAACAACCCATTTTACCACAGCCCTTCCCATAGTCACTTTGAAAGTTGTGTTGCTGAACCAAATTAAAATGCTGAGTGGGACAGCATATAAGCATGCTACTGCTTTATAGCACTGTGATCAGACCTACAGGTCACTTCAATGCTCTCGTTGTCATATTTGCTGATATGTGGGGTCTGGCAGGATCAGATAATGGGATTTTCATAACTGTCTTGAAATAACCCAACAATAACATCCACCAAGCAGAAAAGAATAAAGAGTTAATATTGTTTGGCAATGTAAATCTATGTCAGATTGACTTCTAGCTAAACACTGCCAGCTTTCTGCAAAAGTCTTTACGTTACTGGCTTTCTGGAAACTAATAGGAACAAGTCAACAGAAATGGGAGATTTAACTCAAGCTCATTCCAAGAAGCAGAATCTGGTGATGGCACAATGTGTTCATCTTTGAATCCCAAAAACGAGAGAAGAGCAGGACCGGCTTTAGTTTTGGCTCAGGGAAAAGCAGATTTTGTGGGAGAAAGCAGAACCTCCCCTCTGCAAGTCTGGTCAGCTGTCCGTGGCACCACAGCCCAAGCAAGCATGAGGTGTCAGTGGTCCTTCCACAGACATGAAGGAGAAGAGGGAGGACTCTCTATCAGGCAATTCATTCTAAGAATTCCAACCACCCTTCTCATAATAGGCTGAAACACTCTGGGTCCATCTCTCCTGTAAGTTTGTGCTTAGACACGGTTAACCTCTCTGGAAGTGTCCATCCACAGCGAAACATAAACCATGGGTTTGTCCTGACTGCAGAGGTTGAAAAATACCCAACATTTAGGATACAAATCCTCAGCCATAATTACTATTGTAAGTACAATTTTCTGGAGTTAAATATGAACTTTTAGGAGAAGCTTATGGGAGAATGGCTAAACACCGTGCTGGGGTCATGGCCAGCAACGGAGCAATCAGCACGGTGTCTTTGAGAGCTTGGTATCCTGCGCCTTGCCTGGAGATGGCTGGAGAAATGCAGCTGTCAAACCCCACATCAGCCTCACAGCACAGCCCCGAGAATATGGCTTTGGCCTCTAGCCTTCTTTTTACACTACCTATACACCAACCACCCAGCTGTCAGCACGTTATTTTCCTATTGCAAGTCTTGGGATATTTCATGTTCACAGCTATTTCATTTGTATCTGTAGAACTAGACACCAGACAGTGACATTTCAACTCCTGAAGCCACTCAATTGCACTAAAAAAAAAAAAAAAAAAAAAAAAAAAAATTGTTTGTCTTTCATGGTTACAAAGAAAAGATAGAAAACATGGCATTTTCAAGCTCAAGAAAAACCAGGAAGCAAAAAAAAGTCCAGGATTTTAATGTATTTCAAAATGTCATGATTTTAATGTTCTGATTCATGCATTTTGAATGTCTAGTGATGGCAAATCTGTAATGTAAATACAGACTTCTAGCTCCCAGGCTGTACATCTGAAAGGAAAACAATTTAATCAGCTAAAAAGAGCACTTAATAGGTTTCTTAAAAAAATGTGGAAACAGTGTCTCAGTTCATATTTTGTTGTCAGAGCAGTGCAACTCTGACATAAACAGTGAGGAGTACATCCTGACTTCAGCTTTCACTTCTTAATGCATTATGTTCATGTCTCATAGCTTCCTACCAATAATTAAAATGCCAAATACTGCATTCATTCTTAATCCCACTGGCTTTTTAAGGCTGCAGTAGAACTCCCACAAATGTCAGGAAGAGCAGGAAAAAACAAAGTGGTTTCACAACTGGGCTCAAGTGTTAAAAAAAAAAAAAAAATAAAAAAAAAGACTTTTTTTTTTTTTTAAGGGAAAAAGAGGATTGCAGTCTTTCTTGAGAAAGATGATTCACTTCAAATACCAAAAGCCCCTACCTGTTTATTCCAAAAAATAGGCTTTTTTTTCTGTATTACAATTTCCCAGAACATTGAAAGAAACCAGTATTTAGTCTGATGATTTCAGAGACAATACGTTAACATAATCAGATTTCTAGTAACATCTCAACGGACAAAGACAATAACGCTTTACTTTGGTCTTCTCATTTCAGAGCTCCTGAGCTTCAGAGTACACAAATGTCCTCCACTTTATTTGCATCCCCAATGTTACAAAACAGAGTTCTGCAA
Organism: Pterocles gutturalis; assembly: GCF_000699245.1. Classification (NCBI taxonomy): domain Eukaryota; kingdom Metazoa; phylum Chordata; class Aves; order Pterocliformes; family Pteroclidae; genus Pterocles; species Pterocles gutturalis. The sequence goes on from NW_010135471.1 coordinate 32,173, forward strand.
CTTAATAATAGTAATAATGAAAATAAGCCTGTATCTCAATAGTGCTTCCAAGATACCTGAAAATTTGTGTATCTTTTGAATCACATCTGAGCTGTGAGATGACACTTTGCAAGATCACAGCAGCTCCCCAGACATCTCTGTTTCTAGTAGGTTATGCGAGTTTGACACATGAATGTAGTTAAACATCCTTTTCCCCATGTGCATATTTTGCCCTTAGCAGCACTGAATTTCTCCTGCTTTTTTTTACTCCATACTTGCTGAAGATCTTCATAATATTTTTTTAGAATATTCTGGAATATTTTGTATCTTTTCCAACCATTATCACTTCTATTCTCTTCATTTTCCCATAAATTTAAGAATATTTTGAGGTCCTAGTGAAGTCCCACCAGTGAGCTCCCTTCACTGCATAAACTGGCTGTCTACAAGGTCTCTGCATCCCAAATTTAATCTTTTTTTTTTCTTTTCTACCAAAGACAGAATGAGAAGTTACTTGCTAATAAACTGAGAAAGATGTGGTGCCATCTTCGGTCTGTCTGTCTATTCCTTAAATCAGTGATAACTGGTGAAGTTTTGAAACCAAGAAGAATACAACACTGGGAAGCAGATGGGGGGTTGCTGTAATTTTCAGGACTTTTCCTGTTCACAAAAAATTACTTTTCTGTGCTGTCTCATTTATGTTCACAAACTCACAAATGCTTCTGTTTGTATGTCATCATCAGAATAAAGAGTACACGGAGAGACAACAGACAGCTTTCTCTGTATGTGTGGCAAGATTTAAAAAAGAAAAACTTTGGAATTTCCTTTACCATGGGGCCTGTAGCATTAACAAGCCCGAGAGCTCACTGAGCATAATTGGTTTTTTATCTTGCTGTCCACTAGCACCTGGGAGTTCAAAGGCTGCTGCCAAGGGGTCTGAAAGGATTATTCTCTGTAGAGTTCTCTCTATGGAGTCTGACCCAACACGGAAATTTCAAGGGGATATAAATCTAAATATAATAGACCTATTTGGGGACCTTTGCACAGCATAAATCAGAAGACAGGCAGAATAAAGGGCTAGGATTTCTCTTCACCCTCAGAAATAGCTAGTGGAAGCACTGAGTAGACAGAGAGTAGATAAATTTAAGCAGATAAGGAGAAACCTGTGTTTTGGAAAGAAAGTTCTCATTTTCCTTATGACCCAGCTCTGGGATTACACTGCTTGAACTGTCAGAAGCAGCACTAGGGACAAGTAAACACAGGGGAGGAACAGAGCTTTGCAGGAACTTGCAGAAGCTCAGAGGGTCAGTGGCCAAGCTGAGAGCAGGTGTCACACTTCCAGTCTGCCCCTCAATACCTTCCCAGTCCTTCATTCCCTGGGTTCTCTGTGAAGTCTGGGAGTCTTGTTCTTCAAGGCAGCACACAGGAACCCAGGAGGCATCACTTGCAACACCCCATTGTTGGGCTTCAGCTGCTGCCCACTAGCTCTGCTGGGGACTTCCTGGTCTGTTCACCAGCAACCTGCCTACCAGCCACAGAGAAAACCAGGCAGAGAAGAAAAGTAACTGTAAGGAGGAAAGTGGGGATGGAGGGAGGATTAAGATACTTTTTCTGTCTGAAGACAGCTATTCTTTTGAAACTGTTCTTTATAACCTATGAAAAATATAAAATGACATGTAAGATGCAAATGACTTCTAAAGCTACATTATGAGAAAGTACAATTGATGTGTCAATTGGAATTGGAGTCTAGTCCTTCTCTTGAGCTGTGAAAGCAAAAAAACCCAACCTGTAATTACTACATGCTGTATCTGCTGCAAGAAATACCATGTGGTTTTTTAAAAATAATTGATAGCTTTGTCATTCATGTAGCTTAAGACTTCATCCAGTCAGTGAACCAATTGTTCAATTAAGTGATGTCTTGACTTCCCAAGCTTGTCAGTTGAGCAAAAACATGCTTGGCTTCCTCCTCATTCACAACAGGGGCTTACACTTATTTTTGTTTCATTATCAGTACATTTCCAATGCCTGAAGATGCATGTTGTAGGAAGAAGGCGATGCTTTGCAGCTCACTTACTCCAGTGGAATTTGATGCCATCACATGAATCAGAGAACTGGAAATCATTGATGAACTGAATGTATTAAATTAGCATCCTAACAAGCACATTTCTGTGTGGGAAAAAAAAAAAAAAAAAAAAGGCAGTGCTCTCTAGTTAGGCTTCAAAAATAGAAGAAAATGTCTTCCTGAGAATTTAACGCTATAGAGAGAAACAAACTAGATTTAACAATTGTGCTGAGTATTTAGAACAGAAAAAATGGCCTTTCACTCGCTCCTGAACATTACCACTATTTTCCAGAGTAAACACTGTAATTTAGCAGTTATTAGACAATGTGGCTCATGCACCACTGGTCAAGCCTGTCCTGTACAACATGCATGACAAGAGCACAGTGGGGCAGAAAAGCTGAGACCTGGCAGTGAGGGGCGGGAGCTGGTTTTGGGCACCACCACGTGCACAAGTTCTACCCCTGCGCTTCGACTGCGGCAGAACCAATGCCTGGCACATGTATCCACCAGGGCAGGCACCAAGCCCCAGGCTGGGCCATTGGCTTGACCACCTCACAAGAGCTGGGCGACCAGTGGGGATCCCCATGATGCCAGACCCCAATGTTCAATGCCCCTGGTTCACACAGTCTGACAGTAAACTGACCGAAGCACAGGGGACACCGTGGGGGTCAGAAGCCCTCTCTCCTTCATGCCACACACAACCTCTGCCAGTTCTCTCATGGCAGAGGTGAAAATGAGCCAACCATTCTCATTTATGGTAGGATATTTCCACAGGAAGTGCTAATTGCTGAGGACAAGAAAGGAGAGATTAACTGATGCATATGTGCTGACTAGTACCAGCCCAGGATCTGGCTCAGAGCATCTTGTCTAACATTTTCTATCAGTCAGGAAAGAAGGAGCTTTTTGTATTCATCACTTCATGGCACCAGCAGTACAGATATTATTTAAACCAGTGCCGGGGTGCTGCTAGGCACTGGAGACACTGATAGCAGGTGGAGCACTCCTGGTAGCAGTACAGGTTGGTGTGGTGGGTTAACCTTGGCTGGATGCCAGGTGCCCACCAGGCCCCTCTATCACTCCCCCT
>NW_010135471.1:35532-46217 GCF_000699245.1 Pterocles gutturalis
CTGGGGTGAGGCCCCATGTCCGGAACCAGCCAATCCGGGTCAGCTGTCCCGGCCCCGCCCCTCCCAAGCTGTGTCACACACCCTGCTGGCTGCCAGGGTCACGCTCAGCCCTGGGAGGGTGCTGTGGGGATACCAACTCCATCTCAGACACACCCAATACAGTTGGAAAAAAGTCCTGCTCATGCTCCTGTCAGGGTGACAGAGATTCTTCATTATTTTGTGGAATTTATTTTCTGTCCTGTGTTGAAGGAGCAGTAGGCAGTCTGCAGGAGAGACCGTGACCTGGTGCTAAAATAAAAATCTCTGTCACATCTGAAGGCAACAGTATTGACAGTTTGCAAACAAATGACATTTGGAGGGAGATTTTAAACAGTTTCACAAGAGTACAACAGAAGCCAGTGCCTTATATAGCACAAACAAATGCACTGCCCAGTTTCTGTCCTCCCTCTCTATGCATGGACCATATTCCATGCAAATCAGGAATAAAGGGAGAACAAAGAATTAACTCAAATTCAGGTTTTGTGTACCAAAGTGACTCTATTCTAAGTTTTTCCCAAATATCAAAAGCCCATATGGCACAAAAAGAACCTAAAAATGGTACAGAAAAAATGAGAATCTTGTTCCCTGCAGCAAGATAATGGTAACAGTTCAGAAACTAACAGATGTCTATGGCTCAGTATTTTAAGATTTGTTATTCTGTCACAGTGACATTTACAGTATGGTAACAATAATTCTACAATTTGATCAACTTGAACTACTTTTATTTTTAGCATTTGTAATGTATACAGTCTTACCAAAACACTTTTGATAAATAGCTGGTAAGTATTTCCTTACCAAAATACCAAATTATAAATCTTAAAAAAACCCAAAATCAGTATATGTGATCAAAACTAAGTGGTAAAACTTTTCTTGAAAGAAAATATAGGAAAACAGTGATTCATCACAGAGATGATGAGTCTGCCTTGACAGTAGTATCATGGCAGCATTGCCAGATCTTCTCTTGATCTCAAGCTTTAAATTTTAGGTTCTCTCTCTTTTTTTTCTTTGTTTTTGCCTAAGATGCTACATTTTCCGCTGACAATTTCAGATACGCATTTCTGAAAAGCACTTCTTCTCTCTGCAGTCGTTTACCAAAGAAAGATTTTAAAGACGCTTATATAAAATAGATATTACCATTCCTGTGTTTTAAACAGGGAACTCGTTAGATACCTTTCTCTAGCCCAAATCCTTTAACCTACAATCTTTTTTCCAGTCATTTATGAAGTTCTGCTTTAAAACAACGTGGTCACTAATTTAGTAAATGAATTTAAAATGAAGCCAAGCATTAGCTAACCTTGTCCAGTAATTGCAATTTGTGAACTATTTATCTAAAATAATCTCTAAAGAAGTTGTCTTTGTACATAAGCAAATCATTCTAAGTTAGGTTACTCCATCTGTACATTTATGTCCTACACTAGTTATCCCTAACCACATATTATTATACCATTATTCTGTGATTTCAGGCTTTCTAAATTGACTTGTCTTCTTTTGTATTGATGAGGGCCCATGGGGTTGCTTACTTCAAGCAAAAGAGCAGAGACTTCTGCACAGCAAAGGCAGTCAGGAAGACAGCAAGGGATGTAAATCATCGATAGTCACTGAACTTATTTTTTGCTATTTCCATACAGATCTACTTCCAAAAGCAGTGAGTACCTACCTCTTCCACTGAGTTTACCAACACCTGTGAAAAAATTTTTTGGAAAATCTAGACTCTAGTTTGAAAGAATTGGGGATATGAAAAGATGCTGGTCTCATTCATTGGAGAGTTAATTCATTTTTTTTATGTAAAATTTTCCGAACATATACCATTTAGGCTGCAGATTTAATTTCTATTTGCTTCTTATTTGCATTTAAATAATGCATTTGAATGACTAAACTCAAACCTGTGGATGTAAGAGCTGTTTCGGCCATTTCAGCAGGGCCTGAACTCCCAGACCGCTGCATTCACAGGTGCTTGCCTACTTGAACAGAAATAGCAGCAGCGACACAGGTCCTCTTGCAGAACGGCAGCTCTTCCGTCTCCATCCCACTTCTCCGATACTCCTTTTCAGTGGCTGCTCCTGGTTGTCACCAAGCCCCAGGCAGTGCCAGCTACCCCAGCTGCTGCCGCATTTTCCCTCTTGGCCACCAGGTCTGACCTGGCAATAACCCACCGTACCCACTTACCTCTCCTCATCCGCCTACTTTGCTGCACGATGGGAAAAGGATTTGAACCCCATGGTTCCCTCTTTGCACAAGGACTCGCTGTCCATCATGCTGAGGTTTTAACTGGAGTTGGGTTTCCTATTATGGCTCCACACGGGTTTTCTCTCAGCAACTGCATGTTTATTACCAATTTGTTACAGAAACACTGCAGAAATATTTCAGCACCCTATAGTTTCCCCACTCTGCCTAAAACCCACACTGTGTACCATCTTTTTATTAACTGTTCTTATTCCTAATTATTCCTGCAAAGCCTCATTAGAAGTCTAAATTGTTCTCTGCAGCTTCCTTCTCTCCCTCCTCAACCTCACACATCCGCCTTTTCTCTAAATCGTGCTAGCAGGCTGGTGAAGCGTCAGCTTCTCGTTGCCATCAAAGCATCTCGCTGCAGAAGGGCAGCTGAGGTCACCCTGGCCCTGAGGAGCACCGCCGGCTCCCCGGCCACTCGCAGCAGGCATGGCATTGCCCACGGTGACGTCTTATTGTTATTATCATCTTCTTACTGTCATTATCATCTTCTTACTGTCATCATTTGCAGTTTAAACTGTGATCCTGGCCAGGGCTCTGGGTGTGTAAAACCCGGCAAGATTATTGCTCTTGCCTAAGCCTGGATCCTGCCTCCCAGCACCCCCACACAACTGCCAGTTCGTGGTTTCTTGTGGTGCCAGAGCAAGCATCTCTCTCCTTAGGACAGTGTAATCACATCTGACATTTGTGGAAAAGGAGGAGCGGGCTGGGGAGAAAGCAAAGGAAAAGCTCCATGGTAGTCTCAGCTGGGAATCTCAGGACTGCCTTCAAAACAAAGCAGAACAAAGAGCCCGAAAACTATGGGCAGCATTTGAGTAAGGGGTTTTTAATTCAGAAGAGGGTAATACATTTGGTAATGGTTTATTTGTGGCATTACAAGTTCTCTTTGAGAAACAATATGAAAAGAGGGGAAAAAATGCTTTAGAAGGGACATTAAGGGCCAGTCACAGGAAAATCTAGGGAAATAAGGGAAATGGTGATAAATAAATAACCACCTTAAAAAATACAAGACATGCACTGCAGGGCAAGTTTCCCTTCTTTAAGCCCCTCCTAGTAAACAGTGTCACTGAAAGCTGAAAGCCCCTGTACATCCTAATACAAAAGCTCTTACGTATTAATATTTGTTTATTACTTAACTGCCTTAAATTCAAAAAGAAAAGAGAGGGGGAAAACAAAAAAAAGACTACTTTCAACCCCAGTCTATGCCTTTGAAATACACAGGGACACTATCACAGAATTTTTCCATGGTCGTTAATGCTGGCATACATTTTGCTCTTTCAGAGAGGGAATATTAACAGCTTCTCCTGACCCAGGCTGCTTTCCACAGGCTCCCTTGAAACAACAGGAGGAGAACGGCCCCCAGGCTCTGCCATTCCCCTGCAAAGACTATCAGTTTGCATTAGTCACAACAAACCTCCTCCCATCGCCCAGCTTTTGCAGGGTCCTTAGTTGTTGGGCTGAGGCTGCTCCGCTCTTATCTCTTTGGGTTGTCAACAAAAGAAATTATAGGTGACTGACAGGCAGGACCACACTCTGTAGGATTTGGGGTCTTTTTTAAAAAAGAGACTTTGTTTGTCCTCTGGAACTGCAGCCATCAAGCTTTAGCCCACAAATCCCAGACACACAGAGAGCCTGTTTCTAAATCTGAAAGGCAAGCGTGAAAGCTTGACTATGAGAAGTGGAGATTTTTTTATTAATTTCATAATTTTGAAAGCTATTTCTTAGGAGGCTATAGGAAGTACAGCTTTAAACTTCATGCCTGATACTTTAAAATTGACATTTTAAAAAAAATGTGCTGCTTCTTTCTTCTTTTTTTTTTATCAAAAAAGAGAAGGAGAGACAGCAGTGAGAACAAGATCCATGCATATTTTCTAAGAAGTGCCTTTTCCAAAAGTAAATTTTCCAGTTTTTATGTTTAAAAGCACTCAGCTGGGCCACTTTGGGAGCTTCCCAGAGCACAGAGCTTCTAAAGCCAGTTCCCAAGCTCATTGCCTTTACGCACCTTGCTCAGGCCTGTGCTGCTTATTTAGTTTTCATTTCAAAGCCTGTTATTTCCAACAGCACAACCTTTTCACTGGGGTGGATGTGGTGACACTGAGAAGGCTGGTCATGCTTTAGCAGGTATTAGTTAACATCCATTAATGTAACTTCTAACTTAGACCAGGCACTAGCATTTGTTCTTAACCGTATTTGAATTTAAGATAAGTAAAATTGTGCTATATTATAAAACAGGGCTTATTATAGCACTAATGCTAAACAGTAGAAGCAAAACATGTTGCTAACAGTGGTTTCAGAGTAAGTACAGAATGACAACAAAGACAAAATGTGAAGTTTGTTTCTGGCGGGGTTTTTTTTTGTTGTTGTTTTGAACCAAATAATGAGATATAGGAAGATGATGTCTCCTCTTCCAAGCCAGAAGTGCTGTTTCAGTCATTCTGTGAGAGGATCACTTTATCAACACCAAAGTGTATATACTTATCTATGTGTGTCAAAGGAAATACTTTAAAATCCATGTATAGAGTGTTGTGAGATTAATTCAAAGCACATAAATTTTGACAGGTTTACAACCTGCTATGGATATGGAAGAAACACGGACAATTAAGTAAACAGTATCCAGAATAACGCAGGCAATAGCAGCAGAGAGCCCACAGACAACACTGGGAAAAGAGAAGGAAAAAAAAAAGAGGGGAAAAAATCCCCAAGTTTTTAGCAATTTCTGTTGTATAGAATCATAGAATCATAGAATGGTTTGGGCTGAAATGGACCTTAGAGATCATGTCGTTACAACCCCCCTGCCATGGGCAGGGACACCCTCCACTAGCTCAGGTTGCTCAAAGCTTCATCCAGCCTGGCCTTGAACACCTCCAGGGATGGGGCATCCACAGCTTCCCTGGGCAACCTGTTCCAGTGCCTCACCACCTTCACAGTAAAGAATTTCTTCCTGATATCTGATCTAAATCTATCCTCTCTCTGCTTGAATCCATTATCCCTAGTCCTGTTGCTACAGTGCCTGATAAAGAGTGTCTCCCCATCTCTCCTGTAGACCCCCTTTAAACACTAGAAGGTTGCTATAAGGTCTTCCCAGAATATATGTTTATAAAGTATATTTTTATCTATCTACATATATGTATGTATTTTAAAGTATCTATTTATACATATACACTTTATAAAGTATACATTTATAAAGTAATTACCTTCACATAGCTAGCCAAGTCAGGAAAAGGCACTGAGTAAATTGCAAAGAAAAGGGAGGAGGAATCACATTTTTTAAAGTCTGCAAGTCTAGGCTCCATTTCAAAACATTTTCAACTTCAAGCAAATTAGGCCAACGTACAGATAGTGCAGGAGGGGAAAAGCTGAGAAGCAGAGCCTTGGCTGCATCAGAACACATCTGGCGTCTTTGCTTAAGGCTCGTTCTGTGACTTACCTGAGTGGTTATTTAGACTCGCAGCAGCAATGCTCAAGCTGTTTTGATTTGCGAGATGCTAATATGGGCCCAGTGGTGTGGTTATGGTTTCCACTCTCACAAATTCAAACCTGCCCACAGTAGCCTCACTTCTGACAGTTGCCTTTGGCTGGCCTCTTGGAGAATGACCAGCCATGGACCACAGACTGAGGCTGCCTGCTGCAGGGTAAGTCTCCAGACACAGAGAAGGGTCAGATGAGCAGCTGAGACATCCATCAAGTAGTAGCAAAACCACTTTAATTCACACATAATGACGCTAAATCACTCATCACTACCATGCAAATGCTTAGGCATATTTCCTGCATTGATTTTACTGGAAGAAGGCAGCAATTCCTAGAACGCTAACATTTCTAGACAGCTGTGGTTTTACCCAGTAATCACATGTATTCCCCAAACTCCATGTCCAAACAAAGAGACTGCCAGGACAATAACGTGCCTGTTAGTCATCTCTCTCCAGGCCACAGCCCCTCACACAATGAACCATTACTGTCCATCCAATGCATGGCACAGAAGGATCCCATGGGCTGAGATTAACATGATCTATTTTGCCTAATTTCCTACTTCTGTCACGCTATGTTATGCTTGCTGTACTACCTTTATTTACATTTTAATGATGATAAATTAAATTAATCAGGACATTACACTGACACCTCCTGTGGAAATACAGGATGTTTTTATTCAAGTGGATGGTTGAAATGCTGGCTTAAATGTCATTCAAACCCTCCATTTTAAATTCACTGGATAGGGAGAGTAAGAATACAATGTTTGGAAAATCACTGATACTCTCAGACCATGGCATGTGAAGCTGCCCATCAGTGACTCTCAGCTTCCTCATGCTTCCTCCACCTGTCTGCCCACTCATCATCCAGACAGGGTGGAAATTTCCCTCCTGTCCAGTGTACAGTGTCCAGCACCGCCCAGTCCTGCCCCAGAGCTGCAGCTCTTTGTCAATTGCAGAAACAATACAATTGTCCTCGCAGCACTTAAAGAAATATGGTCCTATTTCCATTGTATAAAAGTGACTTCTTTTGAATATCTGTGAGCAAAAAAGTATCTGCCTGCAGCGGGAGAACCAGAAAGCCTTGACACGCGCATCCAGCACTTCTCTCTTGTGCACAGGCTCCTGGCACTCTCGGAACACTCAGCGATCAATACCCAGCCGTGGTTTTGAAACTCCTCACCCAAACCTCCACGTGCTTTGGGGAGTTGTGGTATCATAATACTGACAGTGTGAAAACCTGTGAGCTTGCAATTTGAAAGCTCATCTTACCGATACTTTATCCCCTCTGTGAAGCTAAGGGGGATGAATTTGCAGCACTCCTTGTGAATGTGCACTTCCACCACCTCCAGAGTCATTACCAGCAGCTCTGTACCAAGAAAGCTGGACAAATAACCAAAACCAAGCTTTTTTTTCATGCCTTGCTCAAATATATGAATGTGGAAGTCTAAGACCTCACTCAATCATGTTGCTCAGGTCTTCTGCATGAAACTTTATCTGTAGCTCAGTAGTAATGCTGCAGGTGATCTGCTGCTGCTTTCGTAAGCATAAAAACAATTGTCTGCCTTCCCTGCAAAGCCATTTCTCTAGCTAAGGTCCAGGTCTTCCATGTGGTTATCAGGTCCATCTTTTACTCCTGAAAAAGGACATATTAAGACAACAGGTACCTAAAGAGCGTGTTTACCAAGTGTGGCAAATTTTCACTCAGCTAAGCAGGACAAAATGTCAGGACAGTGCAACAAAGAGGAATTTGGAGGAGAGTGTCTTGAGCATTTTTATCAGTGTTCCCTTCAGTGGGGTTGCCTGACTCTGAGACCTCCTACAAGTGAGCCCAGGCACCAGCCTCCCCATGGTGAGGCCAGCCTGCAGGTCACCACAAAGCCTGGGGAGCCGCCAAAGAATGGGGAATCCTCTCTCCCAGCTCCTCCTCGCATCCTCAGAAAGTGGCTCTGGCAGTCTGCTAGCAGTTACTCCTGTGCTGGGCTTCAGTGGCCTTCACAAAGCACCATCATTGCAATTTGGCTTGTCCTAGCTGGGTAGTAATAGTCATGGTAACAACTGGATTTCAAAAAAATGTGCATGCAAAACAATGGAAGATTGTGATGCTGCCTTCAGATGGCCAGATTAAATTTACTTTAAGGAGAAAGACACCCAAGTAATCCAGGTCTCCTATGCAATGACCACTTCTGTGTAGCTTCTCACATAAGTCACGTGTGAAGCCTTGTGAGACAGGTGAATCTGTGGATGTGTCCATGTAGAAGGTGTGGACAGGTGGAGGTGTCAGTGCAGAGGCAACAGATGGGCTGCTCAGCTGGAGAGGGCATCTCGGTAAGACCATCATTTATTATAGGAAGGAAAATGGGTATTACACACAACCAAGGACTACAGGGAACAGCACCACAGAGAGTAATACCAAGCAGCAACAAACTTGTTTAAGCATGCTGACCTCACCAGATAAGCCCATTTTGTCAGGGCTGGACAGTGCATTTTGCTTTCCCATTGCAGTTCCCATGTGACAAACCCTGTCCTTGAGATATCCTATCCCTGAATCAATAACCACTGGCACCAGCTCCCTCCATCTTCCCCAAAGCTGCTTTGCTGGAATCCATGCCTGATGCAGTAGCACATATTGCTGTCTCCATTACTTTCTTCCACCACATAAATCTGTGTTACTTTAATTACCTTAATCTGTGTCCTGATATTAAGAGATGCACAGGGGACCACAAAATTCTCTGGGCTCAGCAGCACCGGAGGAAGCAGGACTTTAAACCTCTCAAGGTACCAAGCCTTTCACATGTCTGATGAAGTTACAGAGAAAATGGAAGAGTGAATTTGCTTTCCAGGCAGACTTTCAAATGTTCTCCTTTCTCTGTTATGTGTTAAAATATTTTTCCTTTTCTTTTCCCAGCAAAGACAAACATCCCATCTCCCCTGAGTCACTTTTTGTTATTGCAGTGTTTGCCCACTTCTGCATCCACCTCTGGGGCCCCCAACGTAAGAACGTGGATCTGTCAGAACAAGTCCAGAGGAAGGCCACAAAAATTATCAGAGGGCTGGAGCACCTCCCATATGAGGACAGGATGAGAGAGTTGGGGTTGTTCAGCCTGGAGAAGAGAAGGCTCCGGGGAGACCTTGGAACAACCTTCCAGTACCTGAAGGGGGGTTACAGGAGATGGGGAGGGACTTTTTACAAGAGCATGCAGTGACAGGATGAGGAGTAATGGATTTAAAATTGAAGAGTGTAGATTTAGATTAGATATTAGGAAGAAATTTTTCACTGTGAGGGTGGTGAGACACTGGAACAGGTTGCCCAGGGAAGCTGTGGATGCCCCATCCCTGGAGGTGTTCAAGGCCAGGCTGGATGAGGCTTTGAGCAACCTGGGCTAGTGGAGGGTGTCCCTGCCCATGGCAGGGGGTTGGAACTCAATTATGTTTAAGTTCTCTTCCAAGTCAAACCATTCTATGATTCTATAATTCTAGCTTATACTGTTAGTATTCCTCAAACAAATAGCATGCCATGGCTTTCCTAACTCACTTGTCACTGAACTTAAGCCTTTGCTCTTTTATACACTTTGGAGATGTTTTTAAGGAGAAATCTAGTAGCAAGTACTTTGATTCCATGATGCAACAGTTTGATAAATACAATTTTTAAACATTTTTGCTTTTCCCCAAGATCACAACAGTAACTTATTAGGCTATTTTTAGCCTTTATTAGGTTAAATCTTTATTTCTTTGGATGCTTCCCTGCATGTTCAAGTTACTGTAGGTTCTATCCTTATTTCAATAACTTTTTAACTTTCAAATTTTTTCCAGTGCATAAAGTCTATATTCATATATTTATAATTTTGTATTTAAACAAATATATTTATGATCATATTAATGTGTTCATTTTATACTCGGCTTAATCCTTTTCATATATGCCTAAACTCTTTGTTTACATTAAATCAAAAAGGAGGAGCTTTCTATGCCTTGTCTGGATTATGAAGACAAAGAACAATCTCTTCCTAAATTATTGCATTATTCCACATCTTTCCAAAAAAGTTGAGTTATTTCAAAGGCTTTATTACCTGCTTATCAATTTTTTTTTAGTTTTTTTAAAAGATTCTTAACTATTATTGAAATTTTAGAAATTACAAGACTAAGCCTGAAGTAGTAAAAAGCATTGATAATTTAACAGGTAACTTAAATTATTTCCAACATGTATCAAATTTAACAGCTGTTAATTAAAAACACTCTTTTTAAAGTAAAAAGATACAGTGGTAATATTTTTTCTTGTTCCTGCAAGTACATTGCTTTCTCATACAGCTAGAGTTCATCTATAAACATATTGCTGGCAAATATTAATATTGACTCTGTCTCTACTGTTGGATTTACTGCAGTTCATCCACTGCAAGATGAATTTCATATACCCAGATGGTATTGGTTTAAGTTATCTGCAGGACAATTACTTTGTGCACTTACATTCTCAGAGTCTTAGGTCAAATTCTGCTTTACTGTTGGATTTATTTCTCTGGCTGTGCTTAAAAAAACCTAGAAATTTATCACCAGCCTTAACAGTTTTTCAGGTTTAGTAATCCTACTAATAAAGGCTTAAAGATCTAAATATTAAAGACACTAGGTGTGTTTTAAAAAAAATACAAACATCAAAAAACTCCCAAGAAGTAAGAAAAATAAAATAATTTCAAGGACCGAAAAAGCCAAATTAACATCTCTGCAGAATTGGAGGCAATCACTGATTCCATATGGCATCAAAAGTTCTGAGACTTTTCCATACTGGCTAAAAATACACCATGCAAATGTTCGTTTGCACAGTACTGATGCTAGGACAAATGAAAATGGCAGTCATGGTGCTACCCCTCCTTCCACAGGGTCTGGGAAAGGCTTGCATTGTGCTCCTGAGGTTTCCTTGGCTTTCATGCCAAAGAGTATGGTGTGGTACTCAGATGAGGGAAA
>NW_010135471.1:46248-58097 GCF_000699245.1 Pterocles gutturalis
AAACCCATATCAGGAAAATTCCCCTTAACTTGGCAGAGGGCAGTGGGCATGGAGGCCCCTGTGCTCTCCTGTCCTGCACTCCATCATCCTTCTGGGGTTCTGCTGGGGAGATTGGAGTTGAAGCATGAGCATCTTACACATGCACATGGCAGGACATGTTACCCACCTGCTCTGCACCCAGGAACAGCCAGCTACAGAATTGCTTCTTTTGCCTACATGCCTGGGCACAGAGCCCCTCTGAGCTTTGCTCACCTGGATGCCAAGGGGTTCCTCAAGCCAACCAAGTGCCCTCGTGTTTTGTTCACTCCTACAGGGACAATTCTTCCCTGACCTGACTGAGCTCCCGTGCCTTGAGTTTTTTGTATTGATGTTTCAAAATCAGTCACCACTTCCTCCTGCATGAAAGAAACCCCTGAAGGTGTCTAGATACGGTGGTTAACTGCAGCTGAAGGCATTTTTCCTTTTCCTGTTCAATAAGCATAAGACTAGAAGGGATCTCTTCATTCCCAGGATATCACAGGCAACCACATACGTAATCCCTCTTATCAGCTGAGGAAATTCCATGCTGACATTCATATTTCTGTTCCCAAACTCAGTTTGGAAGACTATTCCAGAACCCCACTTCTCCAATATATAGGAGTCATCCAGTTTCAAGCCTACAGTTTTGACACTGAGATTTTTTTAATTATCATTTAGTATTTATAAAAAAAATTAGGGAAGCTATCTTTAAATGTCTTCATAATTCCAAAACAACCAAGCACAAAATAAGAAGCTGACCTTGTACTAGCAGTTGATGCAAAGGCACCCACTACGTCCAGGCCCTGAATTAATAAACAAGCCTGAATACTTAAGTCCAGTACTATGGGAACTGTTTATGGGTAGGAAGACAGACCTGTAATTAAGCAACTTCACTGAAGAGTGTCACTTTGTAACAAAGTTTTTGTCACTCATGAATTAAGGATGACAAAGAGTGCTAGAAAACTTTGGTCCCATATAATGCTGCATTATCAGCAGGTACGGAAGTTCAGTCATTTATAAGACAAATTTTCACGGCTGTGAATTTTCCCAGTTAGTTACTTTATAACAGCAAATGTGGAGATACTAAAAGGTCCAATATACATTCAAAGTTTCATACACACATTGTTGGAGTTCCATAATGCTTCAGTACCAAGTGCTGTTTGCTGTGGAGGATGATGACATAGAGAAACATTGGTCAGTCTGGTGCCAGTGCGATCTTTATCCTTCAGTAATCCACACAGGTGAGGTGGACATCATTGCTCACCATGTCCCAGAGAAGAAGTAGAAGAAAATCCTGGGAACTGAGAAAGTGCTGGTGTTCCTGTCCCCTCAAATGCCTTGGACTCATGGTGTAAGGCAGCGTCTGGTCTGGGTGCCTGGGAGAAACAGACCCAGAATATCTGTCCAACTGCCCAACTGCCTGAATATGAGAGACATGGAGATACTGAACACATTCATATAAATACCTGAACTCAGTTTTGGCACCAAACTTTAACAACACTAAATCAACAGTCTGACAAAGAGAGAGCAAGGGGGCAGGAAGAGATAAAAGACATTCCCTACCTCCTAAGCGGTACCACATTTCACTGGTTATTGCAAAGAGCTTTGAGGAGGTGTGTGAGTGACCAAGGCAGGTGAACTGTGGCTGGGTTGGTAGTAAGTACTGTGGCAATCAGTGATGCCTTGGGAGGAGAAAGGGGAACAAAAATAGTGTGCTGCTTCTGGCCCAGAGGCAGAGGTGACAGGTCTGGCTTTCTTAATAAAACCTCTATGGATAAATGAAGGTTTAAATGAGACAAAGTACAAATATAAGGTTCGCTTTGACTGTGATGCAGGTGGGTTTGAGCCTCTCCCAGAACTTTAAAAAATCCCCAGGGAAAGATTTTCAGGCGCAAAGCTGCGCTGTGCCTGTTACCATACCACAGCTAGAAAATCATGATGGAGCCAACCAGTGAGTCGTTCTTACTGGAAGGCTTATGAACTTCCACCAGAGAGATGGAACAGAGGAGCAGAGGTGTCACCTGAGAGACAGACCAGCCAGAGATGACCAAAGGGGCCATAAAATGTAGTTCTTCCTGTAACAGCAAGAGTATCTCTTCCTTCCGATGACGTGAATCAGCGTGTGCAGCCCAGATGGCTCAGTGTGGAGGGCTGCAAAGCCTGAGAACAAATGAGAGGGAAGAAGATATTTATCAGAAAGGAGGAAACCACAGCCTAGCAGATCCGAGGCTTGTGCTCAATAAAAGATCCGTCCAGCTCACTAGCTAATGAGAACAGTCTTCCCCACTTCCTGGGAAGGTGCAGTTATTTTGGATTCTTAACAGAACAAATTATAACCACACAGCCTCAAAATATTGCGAACAGAAATGTCTCTTCTGCAACAGGGCATACTTTTTTTTACACTCTAGATAAATTAATAATTCATTATAAAAAAAAATAGACAGGGTCAAAGCAAATAAAATTTGTTCTTCCTTTCCCAGTATGGGCTCTTTGGCTGGTGATGTGATAGCCCATCTGCATGCGTTATTATTGGTAACAGCACAACAGATGAGCAGATATGATATACAAGAAACAAGCTGAAACAGCAGAATTGTTACTAAGAACAAGAATGTTCATTGTTCTTTACTCTGGTAGAGAGAAACACAAATCAGAAAAAGAAGGGAAGAAAAGCATTATTGAAGGTTTTTTTGGTCTTGCCCATTTTTTCAAGCTTGCCTGCAGTGAAAAGCATTTTTTTTCATAGTTTTGTTAACACTAAATACCATGAAGTGAGCCTGCTTTGCGCTCTGTCTGTATGGCACCATCCCAGCCTCCAATACTCTCACAGCATGCCGTGGTAAACCGGTGCCTCAGCCACTCAGGGGTCTGAAAGACACGCTATACTCAGGTTATCACAGAGCACGCTTTGCTGTAGAGCTTTACAATCACTTGAACGTCTTAGGAAAGAATAAAATAATAACATAAGCCAGCTGGCCTGTTTCTGGGTCAGCACATTCTTTGCTCCACCTTTCACCTGAACATCCTGTGCCCCTTCTAGAAGTTCCTTAATTAACCCTTACTTTATCTTACAACTATCGAATGTAAATTAATAGTCATGTGGGGTCATCTTTCCAAGGTTACACTGCGTGGCATCCACCTGCTCCTGCCTGTCAGAATTAAATCTGGAGGGTGCTGAGTTGCTCTACAATCTACGTCATTTGAAGATCCAGCTTTTCACCTATACAGCAAAGTGCAAGGTTAATTTGGGCTTTATGATGTGAGCAACAAAGTCCCAGGAAGGAAAAACCCTCTTTACAAAATATTTTTTTCCCTCTAGAGTGGGGAAAAAAAAAGGATGAATACCCATTTTGAGATTTAATAGACATACTTAACTCTTTTTTTTTTGTGTATGGTCGGTTTATTTTAAAACAGCTTTCATTAATAAGGAACAGAATCCCCTTAAGTGACCTTAGACGTATGTAGCCTCTCAGATGGGAAGGGAGGGTACTTTAGGCTAAATAAGCAACTAATGTATAGGGTATAAAACAAGATAATTCTTCTCCCATTCTCAGGCAGCACGGCTGTGAGTAGTAGCATATAGCGAGTGACCAGAACGCAGCATCCCAGCTCTGTGAAAGAAGTTTTATTCACCCTGAGTCACAGAAAATGGCAAACACAGCCATTGAGATGTAAAGCATTTTCAAATGCGCTAGCATTAGGCTATTGATTCCCTTACAATAGATACGCCTTCTGCTTGCTTGGAAAAATCCGAGGTCTGAGTTTGCTGTTTGAAAATAGTGAAATTTCAGGCAGCTGCATGTTTTTATTAGTGACTTCTTAGCTAGGAACTGTGAAACAGATTGAGTGCTACTATACAGTGGTAGGTGTAGTAAACTGTATTTACACAGTCACCACTCCAGTAATCATGGTTAACAACTGAGGCAAATAAATACTTTAGAGCTAATAATTTTAGTAAATATGACATTTCCCAGTACAAATTTTTACCCTTTGGTCCTGGAAAAAAAGTATAATAACTGAAATGAAATTGACATATATCTTCTTTTTCATTCTATTCAAGTTTGAAACTTCTTTTTTTTTTTTTTTTTTACTATAAAATATAAAAGAAGAGACAAGGAAAAGTAAACAAATAGCAGTCAACAATCTTTAAAAGAAAACCTGCAATTTCAAAGAGATTATAATCAGATTTAGTATTTCGCTTTTTCTAGATCAGCTTATCTGTTAAAAAAAGAAAGCACACAATACCTTGTAAACACTGTCTTGCAGTATTTCCAATGGACGTGTGTCCCTAAATATAACAGTTTTATAAGCTGAAACACTAACAGGGTTCTTAAAAGACTTCAAGAATCACCCAGTAAATCTGTGTCAATGGACTATATAAATTAATCTTCCCCAAAGCCTTTGATGTAGTAATTAATAATACCATCTATCTTGTACAAGTTCATTTTAACATCAAAATTAATCAGAATAATAATTATTCATCCTAAACTGCTAAATTATCTATGAATCTAAAAGTTCATGTAAGTTCATAATAATATCCAAAATTAAAAGTATTTCCATTACTTCTCCCAGGTGGCATTCTTCATGAAGGTAAAGCTGCTTAAACTTTTTATATAAAAATAAAAATAGAATAAAAATATATTGAGGAGGCTACTTGTAAGAAGTACTCCTGCCAGCCAAACCTCAAAACACTCCAAAATAGAGCTATTTCTGCACCACAATAACTTCCTTTTTCCTTCCAACACAACCACATAGCGTGCATGTACTCCTTCAGAGTCACAACGATAACCCATCTGACCCCAGGAAAACTGATTGGTATTGAAACAGGTGTTTGTTTCTGCTGTTCCCTAACCAATCCCTGTTGGAAGTGAAGGCATTAGTAGGTAGATTAGTACACTTGTTGGCCAGAAATGAGAAATTTGGTGGATCCATTCTGCCAAAAGACATCTGAATGTATGGCCTTTCTACCTTTCCATCATTTTCTCAAACCTGTTTATCTGGCTGATTTCAGCTACTGTTATATCATTTATATAATTAATTACTAGTAAATATTTTGTAAATATACATTTGTGCTTTGGGTTACACCAGCACCATGTGTTATGGGATCTGGAGAAGCTAACTTCCTTAATCATGGTACAACAAAAGTTATTTTAAGAAAGGCAGGATGTCTGGAGGGGTCCAGCCTTGCACATGATGAAGAGATCCTTTCTGCTTGTTTTCTTAGTGAAGAGGAGGCAAATTGGATAGATTTAAAAACTATATCATGTTGAAACCTTGAAGATGGCTAATAATTCATACACCAGTTTCCGACAAGATGTTACTGACAACGCTTCCATGAGACTAGGTGTGCTGTGTATCTCCACCATTGCCCTTTACAGACAGAATCACATCCAGTGTGCTCTGTATGCTGGACCTTACACCAGCCAACAGAAATTCCAAGCTGGTTTAAGCAGGTGTTGCTCCATCAGCTCAATGGACATGCATCCAGTTACATCACTTTTTGATATAATTGGGCACTGCATTTGAGTTTACGGCACATGAACCTCACTCCTGTCCCCATTCTTGCTGAGAAATTCCAGTGGATCATAGTCTTGGGAACAACACCCTTCTTAGACCTCTCTGAGACATCCCATCCTCATAGTATTTCAGTGGTAAAACCAGCTATGATCTGGCAGAACAGCTACTGCCATAAAACCGTAATGAAATTGCATTTGATAATTAATGACTAAATATTTATTCTGTGCAGCTTAGTCTGCCTTTTAATCGTTGCAGCTCTTTGCCCATCTCTGTCAAACACTGCTATTGAGGAAGAAATGGTAGGATTTTTGGCCCTACTACTCTGACTAGAAGATCCGAATCGTCATTTTTCTGTTAGGAAGTTCTTTCTGTTCTGTATATGCATTTATTGCAGTGTCAGCATTGCTCTTTGGAGTAAGTGGTTTCTTCCCTCCCTGGCCTTTGTACCCTTGATGTATTCCTGGAAAGCAATTCATTTTGCTGGACAAAGTAACATGTTTATAGTATGTCCTTAAAACTAACTGATTTCATGGCAATATTGTTTTCTGCAAGTATTATGATGTGAGTTCATATTTTTTTATTACGCTTGACCAGGATAACATTGGGTCTGCAGGAGAGGTCTCACCTTGTAGAGGGGTGTATATAGTGGAATTTATTCTTGTGGATTTAGTGGAATTTATCCTTGTGGAGCTAATCCCTATAGAAATCTCTGTTGAAAGTGAAACATTTGATATATTTCAGTATCCTAAGTGATTTTTTTTCTCCATTACTTCTGTAGATGTTTCTGACTTATTTTCTCTGTAATTTTCAACAGATGAACTCCTGTCACATTGCAAGAAACTCCTGTTATTCTTCCCTAAACACGTGAACTTGCACTTTGTAGTGTTTAATCCTGTTTCTGTTGCTCCATTATTTATCACAGTCATGCCATTTTTCTTGTAGGAATCCTCTCTGTCCTAAAACCATGCCACCAGCAAATTCCATTAGCAAACAAGTACTCTCTGTGAGAAGGTCATTAACAAACACATAAAACAGGATCAGAGGCAGAGCTACAATCATGACTCCTCCCAGCCTGACAGGGACCCTTCTAACACAACCTGTAGCAGGACCTTCAGCTTTTTTTCCCAACTGAAATTACTTCTGTGGTCGTGTATCAAAGGCATCAGTGCAGGCAATAAGGGCTAGGTTAAGGTTATCTAGCAAAGGTTGCTAAAGGCAGATGTTTGGCTGAGTTTGTCAACGTATCTCACACTGAATTTCAGTCCTTTAGAATTTGCTTTCATCCTTTAATTTAAATTCTTATTTCAAAATGTCTTTTAAATCCTTGCATACCTTAAAGTCAGAGTAGCATAATGTCCTGGCTTCCGCTGGGACAGGGTTAGCTTTCTCCATGGTAGCTAGTGTGAGGCTGTGTTTTGGATTTGTGCTGAGAAGAAGGCTGACAACATACCGATGTTTATAGTTGCTGCCAGGACAGCCAAGGACTTTCCAGTTTCTCAGCTGTGCCAGTGTCTGCAGGTGCAGGAGAAGCTGGGAGGGGGCACAGCCCCAGTTACTAGCCTAGGATTCGACCTTAGGTTTAGGACTGAGACCCAAGTTGGCCAATGGTAGATTCCATATCATGCACTAGTCACGCCCAGTATATAGATGAGGCTCTGTCCGGAAGTGCTCTCTCTCTCTGGGTTACCCCTCTCTTGGGCTCGTCTTGCTCTCTCAGTCAGCTCTCGGGCTCTTGGATTCTCAGGCTCTTTTCTCGTTAATTGGGACTCTCTCGCCTCCAGGATCATTAGCTAGGAACAGGCTGAGCCTTGGTCATCGGATGGTGAGCAGTATCACTGTGTGTCACTCATTTGTATATTTGTATATATTATTATTGTCATTACTATTTTCAGTTTAGTTATTAAATTGTTCTTCTCTCAACCCATGAGTCGCTTTTCCCTTTACCTCTTTAATTCTCTCCTCTACCCCTGAGGTAGGGGAGGTTGAGCAAGTGGCTGTATGGTATTTGTTTGCTGCTATCTGGGTTTAAAACCACAACACATACTCATAGTCTAAGTGAGGTAAGGGTGAGGTTTAGGAAAGAAAAAGAGTGGAGCTCCCACTGGAGTGTGGCTGCAGCCCCTTTGCAGCCTCACTTCAGACAGACTTCCAGTTACTCCTAAGAGTAAGGGTTTCAGCTGTTTTCCAGTGACTTGGTAGAAAACCTGCCTGGACAGGTCCATGAAATCAGCCTCGTGGTTGCAGCTACCATTTTGCCACACCGAGACTGGAAAAGTCACTTCTGCCTGCACTGAGGGAGGGGAGATCACCAAGATTCCTTGTGCCCTTTCTCTCTGTTCTTCAGAAGGGCTATCATGACACACATCCTCCCAAAGATTTTCTCAAGACAGTTGTTCAACTTCCAAATTTCCTCCATGCTGAAGTCTTTTGAGTTCCTTTGCCCAGCTGATATGAAGATGTGTTGGTTAAAAATGTCCTGTCCTCTCTGCTCACTGAAAGCAAACACAGAGATTGCATTCCCTTTTGTCGGATCAAAGTCATATCAGTGAATATCTCTGTTATTCAGTAATAATTAAGCTGTATCATTGCTAGTAAAGTGTTCTGCAGTTCATAGCTCAAAAGCTGAAGCTTTTAGTCATAACTCCCAGGAGACTATATCTGCTGTCATATTACACAGCTCTTTGTATGCTGTAAGGTCAGAGTAGCAGCTCTGTAGTTACCTATGTCACTTTTTCTGTGTGTCTCAACTGCTCCCGCGACTATAACAAAAATTTAATGTAAATCTTTTTGTTCTGCCTTATAATTAGACTGTACAAACTGTAATGGAGAACATTGCTCCCTGAATCTGTCCTTATTTTCAGACAAGTTTTAGTATAACTTCTTCCCAAAGCTCTAGCTTCAGATATTTGGAGCAGCATGCTTTGTATGTCTCAAGATTCAAGTTTCTGGTGCAAGTTCTTGTCATTATCAAATCCAGTCTCCATATTGTAGGGTAGTCAACAAAACAAGTTTGATCTTTTTTCTGACAATTCAAGAATGTCTGCCTAGGTGAATATTTCCCCTTTCTAATATAAATAATGTACCTCAATATTACAGCAATATTCAATATGAGGGAACAAAAAAGGGACCACCACCTCAATAGAAATGCTTTAAAAATTGCAGCAAATCTTCATGTATATTACTCGTGCTATTCGCTTTAAACTTCATTTAAATTTCAGTTTAAAAAAATGACAATAAAATTGTTGCAGTAGTAAAATTGACTTCATCCTTGCAACAAAACCAGGAAGATTTTTCTAAGGTTGGCTGTGATCTCCCCTAAAAAGAGATTTTCACTATCAACCCCAGAGTGGACATTTGATTCCTGTGAAAAGCTGGGGAAGTATAATCACTGTAGTTTTGGTAGGCATAGGTGCAGGATGCCACACAACAGGCATTTATGCTGTTAATCTGCAATGTGAAACTAGAAAGAGGAGAAAGAGAGAGGAGCCGTGACACAGTATTTTGTCTCTGCAATCTCTTCCTTCTTGTGTTCCCCCAGAGCTTTAGGCCTTGTCTACATGCAGAATTCACATCAGCTTTACTGAAACTGATATACTTAACCCAACAACTTTGCATGTGTGCAAGCATGCTTCAATTTAATTACTGACAAAACCTGAAGTGATATAAGTAAATCTTAAAACCCACAAAAACCTCTTCCCATTTGAATTGACACCAGATCACAGCATTACTAAATAAACAACAGTATTGCAAGACCCCAGTCTTGCTGTCTTTCACACACAGGGCAGGTAAGCTTTGCTCTGATTAGGCAGTGCAAATCCAAAGGCAAAAAGCATAAATGGGAGGGTTCAGAGAAGCTGGATGAACTTAGCTAGCAGATATTTATTTGTAGCACAGTAGTGGTGCACATGCATTACCTGAAATACAAATCCAGCTTGCATGAAGCAAACATGTGTCCTAAGGTGTCTAGGAGGAAGGCAGGACAAGGAATACAGACATGCTACAGATGAAGTTTAGCTGCTGTTTGGCTGTTTTTCCTTTTACTTAACATATTTCCAAGCCTCGTATTTATTTTTTTCTTAGTAACTAGTTTCCTAGTTATTTGAGCTTGGAGAAGGAAAGGGCCTGGTAACTAAAAGCTGGTGCACAAGAACACAACCATGTTCCTTAGCTGGCAAAAATCACTGTATGATGCAAACTGGCAGGGAGATAATAGCATAGAATCATAGAGTTATAGATGGTTTGGATTGGAAGATCATCATTAAAGATCATCAAGTTCCAACCCCCCTGACATGGGCAGGGACACCCTCCACTAGACCAGGTTGCTCAAAGCCTCATCCAGCCTGGCCTTGAACATCCCCAGAGATGGGGCATCCAAACTTCTCTGGGCAACCTGTTCCAGTGCCTCACCACCCTCACAGGAAATAAATTCTTCCTTATGTCTAGTCTAAATCTATCTTCACTCATCTTAAAACCATTACCCCTCCTCCTATCGCTACATGGCTATAGGCTGCTATAAGGTCTCCCCGGAGCTTACTCTTTTTCAGACCAAACAACCCCAACTCTCTCAGCCTGTCCTCATATGGGAGGTGCTCCAGCCCTCTGACCATCTATAAAGAGGCCCTCCTATGGACTCTCTCCAACAGGTCCATGTCCTATGTTGGGGGCCCCACATCTGAACACAGTACTCCAGGTGGAGTCTCATGAGAGCAGAGTAGAGGGGGGAGAATCACCTCCCTTGACCTGCTGCAAATGCTTCTTTTGATGCAGCCCAGGACACAGTTGGCTTCCTGGGTTGCAAGTGCACATTGCCAGTTCATGTTGAGCTTCTCATCAACCAACACCCCAAGTCCTTCTCCTCAGGGCTACTCTCTATCCATTCCCCTCCCTGCATTTGTGCTTGGGATTGCCCTGACCCACAGGCAGGACCTTGCAATTGGTCTTGCTGAACTTCATGAGGCTGGCATGGGCCCACCTCTCAAGCCTGTCAAGGTCTCTCTGGATGGCATCCCTTCCCTCCAGTGTGTCCACCACACCACACAGCTTGGTGTCATCGGCAAACTTGGTGGAGGTGCACTCAATCCCACTGATCATGTCTCCAAGAAAGATGTTAAACAACACCGGTCCCAACACCAAACCCTGCGTAACACCACTCATTACCGGTCTCCACTTGGACATTGAGCCATTGACCACAGCTCTTTGAGTGCAACCATCCAGCCAATTCCAGTGGATAATCCATCTGTCAAATCCATGTCTCACCAATTTAGAGACAAGAATGTGATGTGGGACAGTGTCAAATGCTTTGCACAAGTCCAGGTAGATGATGTCAGTTGCTCTTCCCTTATCCACTAATGCTGTAACCCTGTCATAGAAGGCCACCAAATTTGTCAGGCATGATTTGCCCTTAGTTAAGCCATGTTGACTGTCACCAATCACCTCCTTACTTTCCATGTGCCTTAGCATAGTTTCCAGGAGGATTTGCTCCATGATCTTGCCAGGCACAGAGGTGAGACTGACTGGTCTGTAGTTCCCTGGTTCTTCCTTTTTGCCCTTTTTAAAAATGGTGATTGTTTCCCCTTTTCAGCAGCATGGAAGCTGCTTTCCTTAATTAAGCATGTGTAGGGGCGCTTTGTGCTGAAGTAGAGTTTTAACTATGATACTAACTTTAGGCTTCGTAATTATAAGGATCCTGGGAAAGAAGAAAAGCAACCAGATGTGCAGAGGCATCCAATTATGCAGGACATGAGAAAGATAAGGAGAAACTGAGAGAAATTTATTAGCACAACTAAGTTATTTTAGAGGTTGTGTTGACATAGCTTCGAAGGTTACGTTCCCAGGATTGAAAGTAGCCAATAGTGATTTTGTTATTAAGAATTTTGAATTATTGTATCCAATCAGTAGCTGCCAGATCTGAAAGAGCTCTGTATAAAAGCACGTGCGCAACACACAATAAATGTCTTTCACTTTCATCCTAATTGGCTCCTGGTGTCCAAGAACTTCGCGCTCTGACTGCGAAGAGCCCCTCGCGCTGATTACTAAGAACTCCGCAGGTCGACTACAGCATGCTGTAGGGTAGATAAAATTTAGGGTGGTGTGGGGTGCCTTCAGACAGGCTGGCTCTGGGGTTACCAGCAGCAGCTGCCGTCTCCGGGCTGGGAGCAGCCTGTGCATTGCCGGTGGCAAGAGGCTGCAGCCCCTGCTGCACCCCTAGCTGCTCTGCTGTTTACCTATTTTCTTCACAGGCCCTTTGTCTATGTGTTCAGACGTTTCTATACTTAATGACACTGACTATGAAGAGATAGGGCCAATGAGAAAGAGTG
>NW_010135471.1:58130-99932 GCF_000699245.1 Pterocles gutturalis
CAGCCAAAGAGAAAGAATGGGGAGGGTAAAAATTCCCGATGATTAGCTGTGTCACTTGGCTACAAAAGGAACTGGCTGCGGATCCCACAGACAAAAGTTCATGTCCTTATTTGCCACCTGCCTTTTGTCTTTCATCTGGACTATTTACATTCTCAAGGCAGCAAGGCACGTGGACTCCCATCTCTCCCGCAACCTTCTGCAAACAAAGCTCTCAGAAAGACATACATGATCTCTGCCTTTAAGCAGAGAACAGTGTAGGTCAACCCTGGAGATTTATACAGATCAGTGGGTGCCTAAAGAGAGCACAGCATT
Organism: Pterocles gutturalis; assembly: GCF_000699245.1. NCBI lineage: Eukaryota > Metazoa > Chordata > Aves > Pterocliformes > Pteroclidae > Pterocles > Pterocles gutturalis. Next base: position 58,443 of record NW_010135471.1, read on the forward strand.
GGCTGCAATCAATAGTGACCAGGGGAGTATGTGTTGCCCTGCCACTGGGTCCTGCCAACCACAGACAAGGAGGTGGGAAGTAATTCATTTTAAATCCATGCAATGTCTCCTTCCCTCACCTTTTAGGAAGGAGACAGTGGTCTCACAGAACACCATGTATCGAAATAATTTGCCAGTTAATTCTTAAGCACCCTTCCAATGCCAAATAATGAATGTAAAAGATCAATGGGTGCATTATTGATCCTGTCAAAACTCTTTATAGCTAATTATAGCACTGAATGCTAACTGAAGTGGCAATTGGCCACCCAACACTCATAATAATGTCACTAGCATGTTTAGAAAAAAAAAAAAATCCCAACTCTAAAACTTGCACTGTTATAGTATTTCACTTCTTCTATTCCAAAGGCAATTTATGGCACTTGGATTGTTTGGAGTGAGGCAGTGTTTTAAATACAAACTCAGTTGTCCCTGTCATCTAAATCTGGGCACATTTCCAGCAACAGGAAGCATTGCCAGCATTTGTGTGCACCTCCAGCTAAGCGGGGACTCACTGAAAGGCTTAGTGTGTGTTAGACACAGTACGTGTCCCCACCTTGGAAAATAAACAAGTTTTGAAATTATTCCAGAGTATTTGCTTTACTTTTCCAGTGTCATTTTTGTTGCATTCATGAAGGCTTTCCAAGAAATAATTCAGCAACCTGGGTTTGCTGCAGCAAGGAAAGTAAGAGCGCAAACTGTATTTCACCTAGAACTGAATCTGTCTGTATCCAATCATAATTTTTTATTGAAACAACTTGACTTTTTAAAGGTGATTGGTTCATATAAGTCAAAGTGAAAACTCTGCAGCTCATCTCTCTTAAAATAACAAGCATGAGGCACTTTTAAATTTGTTAGCCTCTTTCCTGAGGTCTCCTGGCAGTAACAATTTTCTCATTCATATTTTTAGAGGAAACATTTGTTCTCATTTCAGATCTAAATGATGCTGACACCTCTCAAAGTTTTCCACAAAATGCAAGACGTTTCTCTTCCTTTTTCTGCACTCACTAGAGTAGCTGATACCGGATACTTCATGTGTGGGAGAGAGAAGTTCAATCTCCAACCCTAACTAGAGTACTCTCGGGGCATGAACCGGGGTTATTCCTAGTAGCTGATCAAGCCTGCTCTGTCTCTCCCAGTATCACAAAGCAAAAAAGTTTCACTGGGAAAATTTGTTTGGAACCAGCATACTCCTGCCAGCCCTTTTTGCTTCTGTGAATTGCCATTTTCTAAGAACAAATATTAATCCAAAAATCCCAGCCAGCTGCACTGTCATTCCAATTTATCAACTCCCAGCACACTGAGACTTCACAGCAGATTTCTCATGGTATGCGGGACACCTGTAGTTTAGGAGGCTGCTGCACTGCTGGGTACTATCAAGGGATATTGTGCTATCTGAAGCCTGCAGGTAATATGAGAGAAAAGTTCAAGAAAATATGGTAGTGTTCTGATGCCTCTGCTGTCAGGGAAAAGAGGCAGTCACTCCTCAGACACATCCAAAACACTTTAGAAGTAGCAGTCCCACGTAGCTATTTATCTCTCTCCATTGATTATTATAGGATGGGTTGATAGGTCACTCAGATGGAGACATTGCAGATATCTGCAGTTTGACAAGAGGAATCTCATTCTGCTTGTGGCTGAATCACATACCACGTACCCATGAATGAGCCTCTGAAATACAGAACAATCCAGAAAGCTCAATTTCAGAGATACTTCATGGATGAGTATGATTTCTGCTTCCTACACTATCTCTTTTTACTGAATTGGTCAGCAGTCTGAAAGAGGACAAAAAAGTATTTCTTCTGAAGAATCAGACCCTTTATATGAAAAGAGAACATTCTGTCAGGACACAGAGTGCCTGATATTCATGAACCACTTTTTTTTCCTTTTTATTTAAATAGAGATTTCCTTGTAACTTGCTCAGATGGCATACTCAGTGCCTCAGGCAAGCCTTTGCAGCTGGCTCGACAGCTTGCAAAAGACTTGGCTACATTACAAGTGTCATATTTTCTCACAGATAAATTATTCTTGAATAACATTGCCTAAGTAATAGGGTTTCCATCAGTATCAGCTTTGCATACCTCCTTTCCCTCTTTCACCCCCTTTTATCATACAAACACATTAACTCTGACCACTGCAAAGAAGCTCTATTTACTCTTCAGTTCCCCTGAGTGCCTCCTGCCATCTCAAAGGGAATGGATGGCATATGGGATCATGTTCCATATTCCACCCTTATGTCTTTTTTTAGCACCCGCTTTAAAAAATCCAGGGGCACAGTACGATGGACAAGGTTTAGTGAGTGTCCACAGCAGTTGTTATACAGTAGGTGAGTGACTGAAAGGAGCTGTCCTCACCTGACATGTCCACTTCCAGGATCCATTCTTGCAAGTCCCAGGACTTGTGAGGACTCACTGGAGTCAGGGAGGTGGGTTTTGTGCATACCCGCGTGAGAGAGGTGTGGGTTTGCGAATTCCCGAGAAGGAATTGACTTAGACATACCAATAGAAATACATCACAAAAATGTTTAGCTAAAAAATCTCTCTTACTTCACATTAAATATTTAATCCACATCCTCTCCTTTGCAGAGCTGAGAGGGGACAGTGTGACACTAATACACAGACATTTTTATCCTGAAGGAATTCTGTCCTCCTAATTAAAATCTCTTCCTGTGTCCAAACCATTCCCTTGCTGACACAAATTACACATGGCATGAATGGCAGGACATTACACTGTGTCATCTGCTGAAGCCCATGGGAACAGCACAGGGCGGACATGAGAGGTTATTATTTATTGAACTTCCAGGCAGTGCACCCGACTTCCTGTCCCTAAGCTTGGGTAAACTAAAGATTTCAAACTGGCATTATGCAAACAAGACTTAAAATCCATTGCATCCTTGGTGGCAGGCAGGCAGCCCCTCTCTGTTCTCTCTAGCTGTTCCTCACCCCACGTGCCCCCCAGTCTCAGCTACCCTGCTCAGAGCGTGAAAAGTCGCAGTTCCTATTAAACTGGTAATGTGTTTGTCTTCCTCACCAGCTCCTGAAGCTGAACACTGAAAACCCTGAGGAATCCAGACACTGTGTTTGATCTCTTTTTTAAGACGAATTTTGAATAAATGGCAGTCATCTGCTGGAGTAGAAGGGTTTGTTGTCATACCCACTCTTTCAATAAAAATGAACTCAAGCTTTACCAGGAGAATCAACAGGGAAAGCAGTGTGAGCACAGGCTAATTATTTACAATATTTGCAGCACTGTGTCATCCAGCTGAAGACAGTAAGATGACACACTGGATAAAATGCCAACAGCTTCTGCAGATTTTTCTGTTACTGCTCCCAAAATTGTTACCACTGATGAGGGCTAAATTGAGGGCAACAAACAGGTGAAATTTTAGCCAATGTTCAGTAAGGTGGCTGCAGCCCAAGCTGCCATCCAGAATGTAATTCCACTCCTCTGAAGACTCAGCAGGGTTCGTTGCAGCAGATAAACAAGTCGCTCTGTTACCCTAAAGCGTGACAAATACCACTCAAAGCTGCCTGGAGAAGCAGAGATTGAGTACGAGATCCAAGGCCACCTTCCTACCTGGGAAGGCTGAAGAAAAAAAAAAATCTCAGCTTTCTTCTCGGTGCTGTCTTTTCACAAGCAGAGAACATATCCCATTTCTGAACTGGGAGCACCAAGGCAGGACTTAAAACTGAATGTACTGTCACTGATGATGGCTTTCTCTCTTCCTTTCTAGGCAGAAAATATGGCGGGTGCAAGCAGGGCGATTTGGGTTCACTCCACTGCAGTGCCGTGGACTTGAGACAAATCACTTTGGGTATGTCTGTATTAAGAGGGTAAAGGCACACGAACCCTCTCCACTTTCTCTAGGGCCCCTCTAGACCTGGAAGGAGAAGCAACAGAGAAGCAAAGCAAACGCTAGCTGCCTCATGAGAGTCCAGAAGCAGATTTCCTTTTGACATAACAACTCTGCACAGTTCAGCGTCAGTACTTTTGTATTTTTCCAGCCCCAGCCTGTCATATCCTTGCAGCACCATTCAAATTTTTCTATTTTGAAAAACAAAACAAAACAAAACAAAAAAAAAACAAACTAACAAACAAAAAATAAAACCCAAAACAAAAATAAAACAAACAAAAAAAAACCCCTTGACCGAACAAACCCTTTGAGGTGCTTAGGTAGGAAGAATTACAAAAGCCCCAAAGAAATATCCTGTATGGGATGATAAGCAGTGAACTCTGCCTGAGCCTGTGACATACACCTTCCATTAGTGTTCCTGGAAAATAAATTAAACTTATGCTCCTAAGAAACTTAAGTATTTTTTTTTTCCATGAAATGGAGAGGTAGAACTCCCCAAAGGTATCAGTATCATCCCAGCACAGAAGAAATGTAATTTGTCAGACAAGAACCTTGTGAAATATTGCAGATGAAACTGCATTGACTTGATGGAAACTGAAGCCAGCTAACACCTCTTATTAGAATTTTACTCAAGAATATCTCTCCAGCAAGCTGTCCTTAACCCCAAAAAATCATGTTAACATTTCCTGAACCACGACAAATTTTACCATCTACCTTCTCTCCTTATCATGTTCCCTGCCTCTTGAGAAAATTGAAACCCATTAGTGAATATTTAAGCATCTCTCTGGCTACCAGTGTCCAAGGGATCTATCAGCTGCACTGTGTACCAAAACACGACACACATGGACTACTTGCAGCCATACACTCACTAGTCAATGCTTCTCTTGGACTACATAATTCCATATCTTGGGAAGAGAAGACAACATAGAGATTAACGCAGGGTCAGATTCTGCCACCAAAATTCATCGTCATGCCCTTAGTTTGTTCATAAGTTAAGGTGCTAATTGATTCAGATTGAACAACAAATAATGTACAGAAAGTTGCATGTTACTTGTAAAAAGCTTGTGAGCTGAAGAAACAGCTAAATTCAGAACAAATCTCTAGTGCTGTGAATTATTCATTCAGCTTAGTTATTCTGTGTGACAGTCATCAGAAGAGTTTTACTGGCAGTTAACTGTTTTCCTCAGTTACTTGCTGAAAAATCAACACTGTATGCTCAGTTCAGATGTAGTTGATAGATGTTCGGGGACTCCTGTCCAACTCAATCTTATGCAGACTTCAGTCAGCTCATTGGCCTCGGTGAGTGCTATGCAGAGGAGCTTTTAAGCTCTAGTATTTACACCATCGCTACCTGCACTTGATTATTTCTTGCTTTTTGCTATATTTTTACTTAAATGATCAGTCAAAAAATAAAAATTTTGCAGTTTATTTTGTTCAGACTGAGGATGGCACCTGCTGTTTTGTTGGCACAGTCTGCATCTTCGCCAGGACACTACAAGGTCCTTGTTCTGGAACACAGCAGAAGTCAAATGAGTGTCCAAGGCCATGTCACACTCAGTCCCAAATGCTTTCTCTCCTTGCCAAGACAATCACATCTGCCCATGTGTCCAGGAATCTGTTTGTGCCCAGGGTGTGCAGCCCCCAGAAGCACCACACGTTCATCCACTATGTAGTGCGTGCACAGCAAGTCCATCACGTGTGGGATGAAGAGGACCCGCTGCCCTGGGGCTACACAGTCACTCAGACATGTCTGTGGGGCTATAGACATGATGTGGGAAGTAATACTCAGCAATTTGTCTAGGATTTCTGTGTGTAAACTAGCCCAGGTGGAGTTACTCTTGCAGGAGCTCTGGGCAGAGCAAAGGCATTGATTGAATCCGCTCAGCCCTGGGAAGGTGCCTCACATATTAGCCTATCTGTCCTGAGGATAATGAATTGCACTTCTGTGCTTCCCACTTGCTCACTGAGGACCATTATGTAAACTATTTGTGACACTAGGAACAGGACAAAAAAACAAAACCTAAAAGAACTGTCGCTTAAAGCTGTGACAAACCACAGCCATGGGTCTGAATACCCTCAGGTCACCTCAGCCCACAGGGAAAGGATGTGCAGGGATGGATGGCAGCAACACAAACCAGGCGTCAGAGCAGATTGTCCCTACACTTTTTATTACTCCTCGCTTGGACCACAAAGAGTACTTCCCCACTTCTTTCTTGCAAGCAGCTGGGAATTGTCCCATCCCCACATCACTTTTCCCTTTCCAGGCTGCTAATTGCAATTTAAATACCTTAGTTAGACACTTCCCACGGATCCACGTGGTGGGTCCATGCAATAGGAAAGCAAGGGCACTGGCAGACGAAACCTGGCAAGTCTCCCTGAGCTGTTCTGGGATTTCTGACCTCAGCAGCTTGCTCTGTTAGAGATAACCATCCCATGGCAGTCAGCAAGAGATGTGCCCAGCCTCAGCTCCTGCAGTCGGTGCCAATGTAGTGTTGCAGAGCACAAAGGGCTGTCATGCCTCAAATGGACAGACATTAAAGACGTCCCCACAGCAAGTTTTGTTGCTATTCCTTTGACACATCTCTGCAGAATTGCTTTTACTTCATTGTCCACTTGTTTGCTACTACAGTTGACATTTTCTCACTGGGCTATGGATTGCTGCTTCTTATATACGTTGTTTACTCGTGCACAAAGAAACTGAATATAGTGACCAACCCTTCAGTATACACTCCGTTCTCGCTACCAGGCTCTCTGCCAAGTAACTAGTGAACTTCTAAAGGAACAGTCAATAAAATGTAAGAGGCAAATGCAGGTGAATTCCACATTCACTTACCCTCAACAGTGATGTTATTATGAGCAATATACCAGTTTCAGACATAAAAGAATTGCCGGGCTCAACATGCCTTTGAATTAAACCTCCAGTCTTCTGTAAAAAGGCTACTAATCCCTTTTGTAATTTAAGTTCCCTGAGCTTCACCCGCTACTACTCTTTAACCCGTTGCTGGTGTAGTCCTGATACAAATGCAGTAGTGACAGTGGAACATGCATGCCTGTACATCCCCATACATCAAAGTGAACCACCCTTAATCTCAGAGAGTGGCAAGTGGCCTCAGACACAGAAGCCAAGAGGTTTAAACAGCAAGATGTGATGTTTTGGTAATTGCCCGTTTTCTCAGCCACGTCAGGTGACGGGAAACATTTGTCGAGTGCTTGGAGAAATCCCTAGCAATCAAAGCCACTGACTGACAGTATTTGAGAGGCTGTGGTGGAGTCAGTTCTAGCAAACACACCTACTAATGAGCAAACACTTGCTGTTAGAGAGCTGTGAAGCAGCTTTTCCAGAACGCTTTCAGGAAGCCTGCTTTCTTGACAAACACCAAAGGACTGTAGAGCTGATTTTCAGAAGGGAAAGGTTTCCACTGAAATCCACTGAGTGTATTTGGAATTAGCTTTTTTGACTCAGTACCTAGCTAGAGGCATAGACTTTTCCTTTGAAAACCTGGCCCCTTCTGTCTTTTTTTGTTTGCAAAAAGCAAGCAAAGTCAGGCAAGGCAGCCAGGACCTGTGTTATGGTTTGTGATTGTAGGACTGAGAACCTATTTTCATTGACTGGACAACAGACAGAAATGGTGACTCTGCAGCTGACTCCCAGGACAGTATGTAAGATATGTGTGGCATGCTGTAAGCTTTGTAGTCTCCTTCAGCAGAGGAAAATTCCCTAGATAAGGACAAGGATAGGGAAGGGAAGGAGGAACGGACTGAAAATCTCGCAGCAGAAGAGGTCCTCAGAGGTTTGAATTAGGATCTTCTCTTTTATGGACCAGAATAATTCTCTTAAGCTAAAACAAGAGAAAGAGCAAATATTGAAACATCTGAACTTGAATAATTGTGCCTAAAGTAAACCCTCACAAGCACAAATGCAAACAACCTTACTTCACCCTGGTCTTTCTGGATCAAGGCATGTCTCGAGGCAGATCTTCTAAAACCTACAGAAATAGTGACAGACAAAGAAAAGGGAGAAACTTTAACTCTTATTTGAAAGGCTTAGATGATTTGGCAAACATTTTTCTCATCCTGAAAGGCCAGAATAGAGTTCTCTTTCTTTTTAAAAAATAAATACCACTTAATAAATGTCTAAATCCCTAGTGATTTTAGGTATATTATGCTATGCATGGTGTATCCATCTTACGTCTAAACTGAATAAACTTCTGAGATACACATCAATTGAAGGAAGGAATTTGCCAGTTTTCATTTTCTATGCCAGTTTTTTCCCTCCAACACACTTCAGAATGTCTCTGTCCATTTGGATCTCTAAAGTTTACAGGACAACAGACTCAGAAAATTAAACTTTATTTCAGAAGTTCATTAAGTTAAAAAAAAAAATCAAATGTGGACTCAATGCCCGTTATGCAGACTAGTGTAGCACATGAATTTTCTAATTCATCACTTCATTAAGTCACAAATTCTCTGACTTATAAACTTTCTAACAACTGACACACCTACAGGCAAAGCAGCTACCAGCCGATGATGAGCGTGCTTGCCCTTCCTCCTCCCTCGCAGTGCAGGCATCTCTGCCACACTGGGGAGTGCGGGAGCCTCAGTGGTCCAGCTGCTGATGGAGCTGCCCCAGAGGCTTTTTGGGTAAGCTGGTGTATTTCTACCTCCCAGCTTGGGAGGCTGGGCTATACATTTCCATAGGTTAGCGAATTCTGAAGAAACTAACAGACGGTCCCTCTGCAGGAGACAGGATCTGCAGGGGACAGCAGGCTGGAGGTGACAACGGCTGCAGAGCAGCCCTTATCTCTTTTCTCACCATGTCCTGCCCATGCATTGCTCTCGCTGTGCCCCAACAGCTGCTCCAGCAGATGTCAGGCTGTGGCTTGAGCTGTGTGTTGGGGCAAAATCGGAGCTGAGTGGACAGTCATACTCACTCCTTGGTGCAGACCAAACACTCAGCAAGCCCACTTGCCATGGCGATGGAGGTACTGTGACTCCTTTTGCCTCGCCAGGGGTGAGAGCAGGGGTAAGGTTTGGGCACTCACTTAAGCCCAAATCAGTTAACAACTGGTGATGCATGCTTTCAACATGGCAAGATACATGATAAACATGGATATAAAAACATATTCATAGCAAAACTAATAAAATACAGCATAATAATACAATGATCATAGGGTGTAACACAAGATACAATATGCCATTTGCAGATTACATGTATCTCGTAAAAACGTCACAGCAATGATGCCCAGCAGTTAGTTCTATTTCTGTTGAAATTCTGAAAATCCAGGCAGTATAATGTTTGATGGCAATGGTCACCTGTTTTTGACAAATAATAGCCTTTTCATACTTGGTGATTAAAGTTTCCAGTTCCTCAACTTGAGAACACAGTGTTCCATATTGGACCTAAGGGATTAGCTGGGCCCAGGTTGTAGGCCGGTATTCCACCAGCACCAACATGAAGTTAGCTTTATGCTCTCTGTAAAGGTGTCCACAGATCTCTAGTGATGTTATATTGCTGGTTTTGTTCCAGTTGTTCCATAACAAAGTTCAGAGTAGGCTGCGTGTACTCTCCAGATGGACACTTTCAGGTATGCAGGTTGAACAATGGCTTTTGCTTATTCATCCAGGTCAGCAGTTCCTATGGAGGCAGAAAGAAGTCTTCAGTCTTGGATCACATCCAAGCCAAAGCAATGATTCATTTCACTCCCACAGTATCTATAGTTTCCTATATTCCTTTCCCTCAAAAGTGCTGTAAAGAACTCTCAGTCTCTTCAAGTGATCAGTGCTGAATTCTCACCTGATCTCCTGCATACCACACCAAGGTGTTCAGAGCATACTGCTGCTCTTGGTTCAGCAAAACCTTCATGTAGTGGATTACCAGTAGGAACCTGCAGGGACTTCAGCGCTCACACATCCTGCCATAATTTTCTTCCACATTCAGCATAACTGTTTTGCCATTTGAGTGGCTATTTAGGCAACACATATTGTTTTTAAAGCTTGATCTGACTCTGGAGCTGGCAGGCTGCTCAGGTTAGTTACTACCTCTTCCAGCAACCTGTTCCAAGATTTGATAAAGTTTCTTTTTAGCTGTACTTTTAAAATGTTTAGCAAAGAACTTCAATGATATTTTGATGCTAAAGTTGAAAAAGTAATTAAGCTAGTAGAGGGTGCTCATACCACTAGGAAGTGGGTAACGCATTACTTGTATTAGTCATTGTCATTCAACTGAATGAAAGCCTCTAATAGCCTAATAACAGAAGAATGGGTCACTTTTTTAAAAATAATATTTTTCCAATAACTAAAAGCTATTAGAAAAGCAAAAACCAGGAGTTTAGGGTTATATTTGATTAAAATCCAGTATTGTTAATAAACCTAAGTCTAATCAGACTGCTGCTGTCCCCAATTACAGGTGCAGCACTGTGACTATGAAGGTAGATTCTTTTTTACTATACCATTACCCTGAGGTCAATAGAGTAAGTGGAAAGTCTACTTAACTCCATGCTTGAGGCACCATTCCTGGACTATTTTATTTTTAAATGTCACCCACTATCTGACTATATCTCTTATGGCACTGGCTGCACAGCAAATCATTTGGTTTAATCCTGCCGCAGAATTAAATCCGATCTGGATAAAGGAGGAGGTAAACAACCCAAACTGCTCCCTATTTCAACACCAATCATAATGAATTTCCACCCTTCATGAGGTATATGTCATGGGTCCAATACAGTATACTTGTAAAGTACCCCAAAGGGGTTTTTCTTCCCTAAGGTTTGTTTGCTGTTGACTTTGGACAATATAATCCTTTATTTCATTACAAAATCCACAGATGATCACTAGTTAAACTGCTTCATGGCGCATAAAGTCCTTAGGAGTACCAGTGACCCTTCCTACAGAAGTAGCTTAGTGTCTCCAGAGTGAACTGCAAAGTCACTCTACCAGGTAATGGTTGGGCAGGGAAATCTGGACTCGAGTCCACCCTAAAGCTGTAGATTTCACTGCATTCTTCCTTTTTCTTAAGCTTTCGTCAGTCATAAAATATTCTACTCAAGTCAAAACACTTTCCTTCTTTCAGGTCTGTAAAAACCTAAGTGAATTTTTTTATCCATAAATGATGGCAGAATATTCTTGTGTGGAACCACTTTCCTGAGGTTAGACTTAAATTTACATTCCATGGAGCAGCCAGAAAAAGGCAGAACACATAAGTTAGATACAAAATCAAGAGTCTCATCACTGCTGGCTATTAAATAGATAGGGCAATGTTCTGTAAATTAAGTGCTAACCTGTTAAGTCTAATAAACCACTTTCTCTCTTCATTATATCTTGCTGGCATCAACACCTTCACAGTTGAACACTTAACATTTTGTCACTGACACCACTGTACAGTATTTTTTGAACCCAGTGAAAAGACTGATTTACATTTTGTAAAGTAAGGATTTCCTATTTGCTGAGCAGTCTCCAAATTTGAAGCTACGTGCAACACATAAACCTGCAATTCTTTGTTTCTTGGCACACAAATAAGAATAAATATTTCATTCAGTTTTAAAACTGACCCATGGAGATGTTAAAAGCAAGTTGTTTGGGAAGGAATACATACAAAAAATCCAGGAGGACTACAAAGTACTGAAGTCCCTACATTTAAATAAACATCCATTCCTGTTGGGTTACCAGTTAGTTTGTTATGAGACTCAACCACACGTGCTTTTATCCAGCTAGTCAGGGGCAGAGTTTAGTTTCTGTGCCTGGTCCCGCACAGTCCAAGTGCTCTCCCAGGCACAGCTTTCTGGTCTGCCAAACATGCTTGATATCGGTGACCCTAGTTCAGTGACTGGGGATCAGTGACTCTGCCCAGGAAATGAAATCGGGATCTCCACACTCTGCAGCATTCTTTGCATGGCCATCATATGTAGCCAGGTTTCCAGTGAAACTCCTTTTGGGACAACATGACTGCAGATCTAGCCCAAAAATATTGCATTTGTGGACACTTCAGCTCCGGCAGGAGCACCGCCCCTTCATTCTCTTGCCCTTCCAAAAGCAGCCTTGGGCTTAGCAGCCAAATTCCCGCAGTTGCACAGAGTGCCTATAGCAGTAAATCTGAAGGACCACTTAGTCACAACTGGCACCAGTGGCAGCAGAAAGTTATTATCCCAAGACTAAAGGCCTTACCTTTGGAAAATCACTTTTTGAGTTTTATGGATCTTCTTTTTCCAGATTATTTGAATACACATTTAGCTATTCTTGGCACTTCAGTGAAAAATATGGAGATGTTTCCTTCCCATTGCATGGGGCCTACAGACACCCTAGGGCTCTAATAGCAATATCCTTGAGGTCCCATACCTGCTCATTAGCAATTAGACAGCCTATTAGCAAGCAGGCGAGTGTCATATTCCAAATCTAGGAAATGAAAAGTCCTATTGCTGTAGGACTGCTGTTGGAATACTTTCTGCAGAAGCATAAATTTAGATTAATTTTTAATACTTAAAGAAAAAAAAAAACCTGTCCAAACTGCATTGTGTCAAATGGCCTTGCCAGAACTGTTGCAAAGACCTTCTGGTTCTAAATCAGGTTACTGGGTTTCTATCAACTTTCACCACATGGAATTTGTCCAAGAGTTGTAAAACAACAGGAAAAGGTATGTTTTCTTCAGTTTTGACCAGTCTGTGACCAATAAAACCAGACTCAGAAGCCAGTTCTGAGAGCCTCTAACATGCATGTTCAAATAAACTGGCTTCATATTATCACCAGATTTTTCAGCACCCTGAATGCTGTAATACCCTAAGCTGTGGCTGCTTAACACTTCTTAACACAAGGTACAGCTTACAAGGAGAAATAACTTGTGCCAATTTTCCCCAGGTCAGAGGTGTCTGGGATTTTTTTTGCGTGTCTGCATTGTACAAAATTTAGAAAAGATTCAGGTGATCTTTTATCTTCGTGGATGAGATCCACACCTGTGAAGGAGGGAAATGGAAAGGTCTAATGAGGGGTTTTTGTGCAGAAATGGCTTCCACCCTGGTGAACTCACCGTATTCATGCTGTAAGGGTAGTTGCAGTCCTGAACCAGATGGGGAGAGTGAAGGGAACATGTGCAGCAAAGTGACTCCATCAGACTCTGTAGGAGCCTGAACTGCATCAGGTAGTGCTAAAAAGAAGCTCCAGCCCCTTTGCTATGCCTGCTGCTAAAGCTTTTACATACATATATATATATTTACTCACACACGCACACAGTATTTCTTTAATCAGCTATTATCTTTATTTCTTTATGAATATTTATTTTTCTTTATGAATAAACATTTTAGCATCTGCTGATGAAAATAACAGTCATTTTTAGCCATACATCTCATATGCAAAAGCTGTACCCAGAACGAATTTAGTTTGGCAGTTTTAAATAAAATAAAATTTAAAGAAAAGGGCATTTAAATAGAATAGCTGGGACTTGTCTTGAAAAGAAAAATTGAAAGAATGTGTAAGGGCATGTGGCTGGTATGGGGGTGGTAACTGAAGATAGCAGCAGAAGTGATAAAAAATGTTTAAAATTAATACTAAGCCTGTAAAAAAGAATGGCAAAGCTGCATCTAAAAATAATATACTTGGATATACCATTGCAGGATGTATTCGCAGTAGTGTTCCAGGTAACAACAACAACAACAACAACAACAACAACACAAATAATTAAAGAAAATGTGCTTCCTACTAAATTAAATTAGTAATTAAAAATTAAAGAATATATTATTTCTATTTTCACCAGAACAGTAGCTTCAGGACAAATGCTGACACAGTAGTCACTTTGTACTATAAAATACCTTTACTGCAGCAGCCATTGTACAACTTAATGAACTTGTGCAGTTTTGCAAGACAGGCTTTGGATCATTTTCTATTATCTCTTGCTTTCTCACAGCATAAGCACGCTAGTCTGGTACAAAATGTTAATCACAGTTTTTAATTTGAATCGCTATTAGCTTCTTTAATATTCAAAGCAGCCCTACTAGAGAGAGAAACAATAGCTCCAAGGCAACTGAAGCTGTTCACTCCCCTTCCATTGAACAATAATATTTCTTTCCCAGCCTTACTTTCAGGCTGATGCAGAATTACGGACAGAGGAGCTCACAGCTGTTGCTAGATCCAGATGACTCTCCATTTCCAGACCAATGGATGAGAGAGCCTCCTCTTCCTCCTTCAGTGCAAACAGGGAGTAGGGGGGAAGGAGAGAGGTATTGGTGAGCCCAGACCCGCCCTGGCGTCTGCAGAAGCAGCCCAGTTGCCCCTCCAGCACACCGGTGGGGCATGCAGCACAGGAGGTCAGTGGCAGGACACCCTCCATTGCAGCCAGAGGCTTCGGCATCAAGCTGTGGAGGTGCTTGAGCAATCATGGGTGGTTTTTGCCCCAGTTAGCATACCGACCAAGTACCCTTCTGTGGACAAGGGATCCTTGACTATACTCCGCTGTGTGTTTTCTCAGTGTCTCAGCATCACTGCTGCTGCTTTTTCTTACAACTCTGCTGTGTGATGTCAGTCACTCTCCGAGTTATTTAGTTTGGTTTCAGTTAGTAAGGTAACACCTCATTTTAAGCAAGAAAATAATTATCTTAATTTCAATACTGTATTACTAAATCAACAACAGCTCTAGAAAAACTTGACCTGATATTGAATCCATTGTAAGTGCTGACCAGGAATCAGAATCCCAGCAAATTATAATGTTACAAAAACTTCACAGCTCTGTCTATTCCAAGCTTCACAGGATTTTTGAGGGCTCTCAGCCCACCTCTTCCTCAAAGCGAACCTGTGGCATTACAGACAGTTTCGCTATACAACCATACAGAGAAAAATTCTGGCTGCTGCAGCATAAGAAACACACATGACCACTATGGGAATTACCATCTTCATTTAGATTTCTTTTCATAGGGAGTGTAGAAAGGATGCTGATTCAGCCAGACTTCTTCAAAACTTTGGCTTGTGCATGGAGCTGAGTGACCCTGAGCCACTTGACCAGCAGATACCCTTCCATGTTGGGGGGAGATTTTTATGCAGTAGGTCTTGTAGTAAGGGGAGGTGGGGAAATTTGCTAATATGTGGAGAAATCTGCAGGAAACAGGAGACCGTCCAAGGGGGAGTTTCCTGGAAAAATTCAGGCAGTAGAACTTGTCTTTAGGAGTGATTCCTGTTCAGGTTTTCATATTCTTGTTCATATTTTCCAGCAAAAAGGCTAAGAGAGCATTTAGATCTCTTGCATTTCATTTGATGACAGCAAATAATATCCCAGGAGGCAAAAACTGTTTAATCTGTAACTAACAATATCTAATATTCCTGATTATATAAGGGACTGATTTCCAGGGATTTTAAACAGGTATTTATACACACACACACACACACACACACACATATCCTTTCAGCTTCAGTATTTTAACTCAAATTACTTTCTGGAAAGACATTTTCAGTACAACGAAACTTTGATCATGACAGTGACCATGGTGTGCAGTGCCACTCAAATGTGTGCTTATTTTTCTGTTTGTTCACTTAGATGGAGACAAGCTTATGGGGTGCTCAGAAACTGAATAAAGATTTCTGTTCATCAAAGCAAAGGTTTCTGCAGATTTGGGGAAAAAGCCTGTACCACACTGCTCAAAAGGTGATCTGTGATTGGGTTATTAAAGACTGAATTGTAAGGCTGTAGCAGAAAGCGGCACATTAAAAATGAGTGACAACCCTTCCCAATTTGAGTATATAACTATACATGCAGCCTTAGTATTCTCCTAGCACTGCTTGGAATTTTTGCATAAAATTTCTTACAGCAGGGACTTTTGGCTGCTTGACAGATTCAGACTGACAGTCTACAGGTGAAAGGCTTTTTGCCATGTTACTAGTCTTTTGAGTCATTCAGGAGCATAGTGACAAGTGCATATTATGTGTAGGCACCTATCTTATCAAGGGCCAAGCCGTAATAATCCTTCTAAAAAATACCTTCATTGACTTCAGCAAGTTTGTGTCACACTTAAGGATGTGTAGAATTTGGTTCCAAGTGCAGAGCTTCCTTTCACATTTGATTGCTCATTTTTTATTCAGCATGATAATAGCCTGTCAATTGTCAGCAAGGACAAGCTCTCCTGTAATTCAGAGAGCAGTTGTTGATTTCACAAAGTGAAGCACTAACTTACAACCAACCTCCTCCTTTTATTCCAGGCTTGATACCAACTTTGGAAGAGTTATTAAGAATTTAAAGCCTAAACAGATCATATTCCATTTCATTTTTTTAACATTTTAATGTTTATCTTACCTGTTTTAATAGTCAAATGTTACATTTATTTTTTCCAGCAGAAATGAGCAGAGTAAAACCATTATAAAGCATGTAGGCAACGTTGAGCAATTTGCTTTCATGTGCATCAAGATCTCCTGAAGGGTATAACGCTCTCTTGACAACTCAAAAAATGTACCCTGTGGGATATTATAACTTTCATTATTTAGCATATATGCATTTATAAAGTAGCGGTTCCTGGCTTGTGTGAAAAACCCTGCTGTTCTGCAGTAACTGAAATGCACCCCCAGTGACAGGGCAAAACCCTCACCCAACGGTGAGGCCTTCACTTCAACTCCAAGTGTGCAAATTCCTTCAGTTTTACAGGAAACAGGGAAAAGAGAATACTCACAACTTCATGTAGGGGATTTAAGATCAAGAGCTTGGAAAATTTGGAAATCTATCAAGATGAGAGTCAGCTTGGGTTTTTTAATCCTTTGATATTTATTTCTTCTCGGTAGAAAAACTTAGCATGCATAGAAAGCTGAGGTGACTATGCAACTGCTAGATTCTCCCTATGTTACCGTGCACATGGTAAGACACCTTGATGAGTTTAGGGAAATAAAATTAATTTATAAAATCAGACTACTTCAGACCCATACTGTGTTGAAGGCTCACAGCCCTGCAGAGAAGAAGATGCTGGGTGTTGGCTAGCAGTAGCCAACTCAAGCCACTGAGGAGCAACGCTGCTGTTCCTCTGGTCAACAAGTCTACAGTGGTTCCTGTGAATGACCTCTGGGAAATTGGGAAACCATCCAGTCCCAGCAAGAGACAGCAGATCAAAAGGTTTCCATCTGCCTACAGTGAATATATGTACCTCAAAATATATTGCTTTTTTTCTTAGTTTCTCAACCTTCAGATAGAACCCAAAAATAGAGAAAACAATTTCTGAAAGGGTCAGTGATTTGGTCTGGAGGTTGCACCAATGTTCTTCTTGTGTGAGGACCTTTTTGGTAACATAGCAATGTACTCTATTGTGGTGGAAAATAAAGTAGTTTAGTTTGCCTGCCATCTTACATTTCAGAGAACTGTGGTCAATGTGATGTCCCTTGGAAGTGTGTGAGACCATTGCAAAAAAAGGCTGAATTTAATGTCAAACCCATGTAACATCAATTTAAACATCCAAACAATGCATATGGTCAAGACCCATCACGGTTAGTCATCTGGCTCTATTTTCAGTTTGGTATTCCAGCAAAATCCTTGCATTTAGATTCTGGTATATCCTTTATTGTGTCATGCTATATGCTTGTCAGGCTGTTAATGCTTTGAAATATGAATTACAGTGGAAATTGCATTGGAAAATAAGAATTAATTCAGTCTGTCTGCCATCCTCAGCAGAAAGCTATCTTGCACTGCACCAAACCAGCCCCCTTATTGTGTAGGATTTATGAGTTGCTCTTTGGAGATGTCAAACAATCTCACTGCAGAATTAAGGGATTTTGGGTCACTCTCTTAGGGCTAGATGCTTAGTAGATGCTTTGGATCTGGCGATGGTTCACATTTCAAAGAACCCTTAAAATATTATTTTACTAATTTCATAAATATTTATACAGTACGCAGCAGGGAAGCAACAGTCCTGATTACAAGCTACTTACAGAAGGCACCACTGCAAGTTAAGTACTAAAAAACCAAATCATTATAATTGTAATTGCTGAATACCTTGAGCTTACAGTGAATTATGATGTCTTAGTCATCCTTGTTGTATTGACAGAATGTTTGGAAAAAGTCTCCTCTTTCAAATAAACCTAATATTAGTGCTTGACTCACTGATATTGCAATGTGTTGTCTATAAATATTTCAAACGTCTTGTGTTCGATTGTATATTTTATGTAACTGTTTACCCTACCCATACTCACTTCCTTATTTCCTTACATATTTTCAAAATTTAAATGATATTCATAATTTTATTCCATATTTTCTCCCCAGAACACTGTGATTTTGGGGTGAAAAAGCTGACTATCACAAGGATTGGCTATACCTATTGCTGGAGCAGCAGCGAAACAGGGAGCAGCTGTGTTTCTGCTCCCATCACGGCAGTCACCCTGACCGTGGACTTTGCAGAGTGCTGTCCTTCTGGTGAGGCCAGAAGATGGCATCCCCTCCTATTGTTCCCCTGGCCCACTCATGGAAACCCAAGCTCGGCATTGTGAACCAAGTAACTTTTGTATAAAACATTTGCAGTAGAACCAATACCAGCCTGGAAGGAAGTATAATTTTTTAATTTTATCACAGATTTCTCAGCTACACTTAAAAAAAATAATTTGCATTATGACTGTGCTAAGATTGGTGTACAGGAGAATATATGTTGCTGACTATGCCCAGTTCTCAGCTTTAGTAAGATTTGGAGACACTCAACACCTCTAGTAGGTCTCATCACAAGTTGGCAAGTCAGGTCAAGGATATCACTAAAATATGCTTTAACTTTTGGTCAGCCCTGAAGTGGTCAGGTAGCAGATGATCGCTGTAGGTCCCTTCCAACTGAAATGTTCTGTTCTGTGTTATGCTATGCTATGCTATTCTAAATTTTGGTTACCCTAGCCATATACTCCTAAAGGTGCATACAGAGGAGGCATATTTTTCTGTTCATTTGTTCTATTATTTGTTTTAATATTTACTTTTTATAAAACCAAAATTACTAAAAGAAAATTATCATTTACAAGGTTAAAATACATCATTTGATCTGCTCCCCCGAACATCTTGCTTCCTGTTGTACTGTTTGTAAAGTCCTAATGTTGCCGTTTGTATATCAATTCCAGATGAAAGCATATAAAGTCATTTAGAGGTGAGCTGTGCACCTGCTCCCTATAGGACAACTCAAGATTGTCAGCTAGATACTAATATGAGTACGACTACCACAGCCTGACTCCTGGCTTATCAGCAGAATCACGACAATTTTGTGGCACAATGGTCTTCCCTTGAATAATGCCAGTTTGTCAAAAACACAAAGTAAAAAAATATTTCTTATTTTCTGAGGCAGCTAAAATTTAAGTGAGTTGAAGCCCCTTATTTTTAAGTTATTTGTTCAAAATAAATACACAACATTCTGAAGTTATCAAAATTATTTATTTCACACAATCACTTTTTTTTCCCTATTACTCATCTGAGAATACTTTAATATTTTTGGATCATTCTAAATAAGCAATTCCTTTAGATTTTTTGTTTAGGAACCCTTTTCCTCCACAATTAAACTATTAAAATTGCCAAAACTTTTACAGGTTAGAGAAACTGTATACCCAGCTGTCAGAGTCACTGGAAGGTAGCTTGAGGAATCAGAAAGGCACATTGCTGCTGACAGTCTGTTTTTCTGATTGTCATATGTGAAACCTTCTTTAAGATGTTCATTGTCCTATCTATGTTATATCTATGCCATTAAAGCACCTTTAATACTTTAAGATTTAAGAAAAATTCCACGACATGCAATGTCCACAGACATAGGGCAGATTGCTTCGGTGCAATAAATCATTATAAAAGATAACTACTGGTCTGTTCAGCTGATATTCAGATGTGAAATAAAGTCAAGTCATTCTAAAACAGAGTCAAATTAATTTAGGGTCAAAGTGAACAACAGCTCACTCTCGTATGTATTATGTTTTGTTTGATTATTTCCTCCTTTATGCATCTCATATGTGAAGGGCAGATTTTTCAATTCTATTGCTTTCAGAGGATTAATGTTAAAACTTTTCTTTTCTGTATTTATTTTTACTTATTGTAAGGTTGTGGGGGTTTTTAAATTTGCATTACTGAAATTATTAAACAACACTACTAAATTAAAAGTACAAAATATACGGGTAATACAGTGAAATGTCTAAGCTGAAGTTGTCTGAACAGAATGTATGTAAGAATCCAACTTCATAATCAGTATGGAGGTACCTCTTCAGGAGAGATGCCAAATCTCTTGGAGAACAAAAACCACAATGAATGTCACCTGACAGAAGTTATGATTTAAGAAAAAAAATATAATCTGCTCTGTACTACTCCAAAATTTTGTGCAGGACAGGAAAACAGGCAGACAGGGACCTTAATACTCAGAATGAGTGATCATCCCCTCCTGTCAGCAAAGAGCCAGGTTTGCTATTAAAAGTTTTCTTTCTTAGTTATGTCACTAAGAAATTATGTTAGCAAGAAACTGAAATTTAAAAACACCTCATCTGTAGCTAAGGCAGATGCTTAGGCTAAAGCCCAAAGAAAAAAAAAAAAAAAGGCTTTTTTCACACTGAATTTTTTGGGAAACTTACAAATTATCTGGCCAAATACAGATATGTGTATATATGTATATATATAACAGTATATATTTTATATGCATATATATAAGGTCTTTCTTTGCCAGTAGCAGAACGTATCTTGAAGAGAAGAGGTTATGGACATACCCACCTACATCAGCCACGCAGCAAGGCCCCTGTGCCTGGGATCCACAAGACTCAGTGCATGTACACAGTGACTATTTTCCAGGATTTCCAAAGTCCAGTCATTTCTAACGCCAGCAAGGAGAGTTTCGAAATTTCCTTTCTCCAGTCCTCTCTCCCCTGAGCTCTGCAGGCATGAGCTGCCCTCCCTTCCCTCCCTCCCCATCTCTTCCCGTTGGAAATGTCACTATCCCCATCTGCTGCCTCTGAACTCCCTGTGCTGGCAGGAAGGCACAGGCACAACGAAGCAGCTGAAGTTATTCAGCATAATGTGCTGCACTGACACTTCAAAGGCAATTACTAGCATTTTCCGCTGAGAAAAAAATTGTGCAAAAGGGATTCATGCTGCTATGGTTCTCTTTTGATGCCTGTAACACAGACCAGGATGCATCTCCTGCATCATCAAGCCCAACTCCTTCTTGCTGCAGGCACCATGTAGCTTATTTGTTCAGTATGAGTATGTGTGCTTTTTACCAGCTAAACTAACTGGGGACTGAGGGATTGCTTATGCCTTCCAGTACATCCCTGGAAACAAGATAAGCTATCATAATACCTGAATTACATGGAATTTTTTTGTGTGTCTACCTATCGCAAATGATGTTGCAATTTCAGCCAGCAAATGTGTATGTTATTGTGGTCAGCAGGACTTCTCTTGTTTGAAATTATGCATGCTTTACTGTCTTTGTCAAATGAAATTGTAACAACACAGCTGAAAAGGTGTGCGCTCTTACTCGAAAACATATTTTACAGGAACTGCTTCTTCTGATAATTACATATTTGATGACAGAGGGTGAGGGGGTGAAGAAAAGCTATTTTCCCATCTGCAGCAAATCCTGACAGCCGCTTAAAAACAACAGTAATGAGGCAGAGAAAGAGAGACATTCGTGAAGGTTTTAGATATTAGTTTCAGATAAGTATGCCACATGCCAGGCCTTCCTTGATTTATTTTGGTTGCAGAGGAGGGGGCTTTGCACAGCTTGCTGGAACTCCTGGCAAAATACAGGCATCTCAGGAGCTGTAGGTCTCACTGAATATTTTAAGCAAGACATATTTGGTGAATGGTTTACTTCACAGCATTCACACTATTCAAACTCTGGACAGAACCAGGAAATGAAGAAGTGAAAAATGGATCAAAGTTTATTGACCCAATAAATTCAAGAAAAGGGAAAAATTCAGATCAGTCTTTACCGAGTCCAAGCAATTCACCTCATCATAAGCAGGCTCCTCTTTGCTGTAGAGCCCCAAGTATGAGCTCAGGAAAGTTTGGAAAGTAAAAAAGTTAAATGATAACAGTTGTCAACTCCAGACAAGAGCAGAGGAAAGGAAAGCCTTGTAACAGCTCTGTCCCAGGAACAAGACAGGCAGAGCAGAGCTCTGCCTCCAGCTGTAGCATTCACCCTGCAGTATTGCAGTGATTTCAGGGGAAGTGGTTTGTGTGATCTTACACCTTACAAAAACCTGTCTCCTCTTGTCCGTGGGGGAACGTGGCACGGCAGCTGCCAGCACTGCAATAAGTGGAAACCTTCAGTCATGCGTAGGAGAGAGCTTGAGGCTTCTGAAAGGTCTTTGCTTTATAAAGTTGTGGCTCCTGTGTTCTGCCTCGCAATCCTATCTGCTGGCATGTGTAATCATAACCCTTCAGCTGAAGATCTACACTATAAAAGTCTGCAATGCAAGCTACCGAACACATATGTTTGTCTGTAAATGTCCCTACTTAGATACAGAAATTCTATTCCTACCTTTACATGCACTGTAAATTTTTCTGCAACTTCTATAAGGCGTTAAAACACATGCATATGAAAAACAAGAGTACATTAATATACTTGATCCCCAGGACCTGTTAGTTTCTCCCACTGGTGGTATTTGCTGCTTAGTAAACAACACATTTCTTCACCCAGATTAATTCAGGGCAGCAAAAATCTCAGAACACTTTGTCACTAAAAACTGTTTTGAGGCTTCCCCTGGTGTTTGCGGGACGCTGTGAAATGGGTACACAGGCACATCAAACATTAAGGCTGTTCCCTAGACAGGTAATACTACTTGAAATTAACAAAATAGAAAAAGAAAAGTAGGAATTGGTTATCAGGTTCTCTGGCTGCTTTTTTATTGGTATTTTAGATTAAGAGGAAACAGATTGTAACTCTAGTAGCTTGTTTCAAACATAAGCAGGAGCTGCTGTGGTACTCGGTCACGGACTACACCTGGAATGGTCTGTGGACTGAAGGCAAGGACAGATGCTTTGCCATTGCCACTTAGATATGTTTGTGGCTTCTTGTCTCCAGCCATAACACACTTCTACTTCCTATATTTTATTGGCTCTTGATGACTTTCCTTTAGATTGCTGAACCAGCTATACTGAAACAAATTTTTAAGTGGAGTATCTATATATTTAGGTATGGGGTTTGTTTTAGTGGTTTGGTTTTTTTTCTGATAGTCAGTTTGAAAATCTCTCTGTGTGTACAGTGAGTTTAAAATATTCATTTCTACTAATTTTCACGCTTGGTATTTAGCAGCCTGAAAGAGAGTTGATTTGTTCTGGTTTTTCATTTTTTTCCAGGCATTTGGAAGCAACCTGCCAGACATGGCACGACCTAGTGCCCAGCACAACATGGGCCTTCAACATCATCCTGTTCATTAGAGAGAAGTGTCTGAACTCACTAAGCAAGTGTTGGTTGGCGGCTGAGGTTGAAAAGACAACACAGCATCCTAATGCCATAAGGAGAGGAACTGTCTGAAGGCAGGAAGCACTTGTACACTGCACTGGTCAGCTGTCTTTCACCAAACAGCGGCACCAAAGCACCACGAAGCCTGAAAGGAGGCCAGCTCTCTTCCTAGGCACCAAATCTTATACTCCATCAAAATCTTACCAAAGGTCTTGGATGTGGAGGTGCAGGAGCAATGGAAGGTGGGTACTGAACATCAGGCTGCCCAAAAGGCAGAAGCCACAGCAGGAGCTTTAGACATGTTTTTGGTAATGGAGAAAAAGTTCAACCTGTTGGGCAATGACTGTCCTTCTCCTTCTGAAGGAGACAGCTTGTGTAGCCTCTGCCCCTCGGACTCTGAGCGTGAGCTAAAAACACGCTACGGGTTTGTGCTTACAGCTCTGGAGGGCTAAATCCAGCTGATCAGTGTAACTGGAAACATGTTCCACTTTGGATATTATTCACATCAGCTAGTACCACATAACAAAATGTTACTCCTCTGGTTCACATCGGTGCAAGCGGAGCAGAACATTAGGAAACCTCTAAAGACAATGAGAAAATAACAGGAGAATAAAAAACATTTCTCAAACTGATTGTACAAACAAGTTTCATTGTTAAATGAAAATAAAAAATATAATAAGCGACAGGGTTCCCAGATTCAAATGCTGTCATATTTTAAGTTCACTACTGGAGAACTTCTGATTCTTTCACTTTAGTTCGGCACAGCCTGAAGGACTTGGCTTTTTCATAACTCAAGGCACAGCACCAAAATGCAGCCCTCAGCCTGACATCCAGTCAGGGTCACTCTGTGGATTAATCAGGATGCCTGATTCTCAGAGATTTTGTGCACATTGGCTGATCATCTGATTACAGCAGTGCTATAAATGGATAAGACTATCCATCATGTAGCTTTCCAGACAGTACATGATGTATTCTACCTCAGGAAAATTAGTGTGCTTATTATTTGGCAGTTTGGATTCCACTTGCATGCAGAAGAGACCTTTGTGCTCTGGAATTATTTGAAAAGTTTGTCGCATTCAGAAAGCATCTTGTTTTACTGTCATGGTGAAGTTCAAGCACATGACCATATTATTCTCAGAACCGTCAAAGAATGCTTGTAGAATAACGTTATAATTGCCCTAAATGCAAACATGACAAAAACAGAAAATTAGTGCATAATGCTGCCCGCTCTTGTCCGAGTAGCTATTTGGAATGGTTCTGGTCATTTCTGTTAAGATGTAAAGAGAAAGACTCCCATCAGGAACTGTTACCATAGGTATACTCAGATATATGTGTACACACAAAAACAATATTATTCAACTTTCTTCTCATGACCAGGGTATTAAGGACCAGAAGCAGGCTGCGGTCCAGCTTGCATTTGTCAAGGTCCTCTCTCAACCCAATGAGTATTTTGCTCCCGATGTTGCCTGCTCCCCCTTTCAGAGCCATTCTCTTGAGTAACGTTTCTGACTCCACAAATGAGAATTAACTGAGTTGATAAACCAGGCTGTGCTCTGTAGCAATGGGCTTTTTTGTCCCTACTGTGAGGCAGTAACCTTATTAGCCCGTATAGCTTGCAACCAGCAAGGATTCACTCCTATCAACACTTCTGTTTTCTGCTTCCTGCCACCTTCTTGCCCCAATACCCATATGCAAACCATACGTACTTGCAACAACAGCCTCTGTACTTTACAGTCAGTTGGGGAAATCCTCCGGGCTACATACTACACAGCTTCTGAGCAGCCTTGCAACAGAGTTTGTTGTACTGGACAGTCCATCTTTTTGTTTTCAGCTACAATCATATACTGGACGTTTAACTGTTATTCATCCTCAGTAGTGCTTACCAAAACCATCAACTTATAGTGAATATATGATGTGAATATATTTGCTGTTTTGTATAGTTTGGGTGAATATCTCTTTTCAGAAAATATGTACATGTAAGTATGTTATTTTACTATAGTTATTTCTTTATATAAAATGCTGAAAAGTACCTTTGGAAACTTTGTTCTTGCACCTTTAATGTCAAATTCTGTTGCAATTGTTTCTGTAAAGCAGAGATAATTAAAATATTAATGGTTACTTAATCATAAAGCCATCAATCAAACTTCCTAAATAGCATCAAAGCAATATGGCATATCTCTCAGCAGCACTGACAATGCCATTTGCTCTTCCAGTGATAAAGTCCTCACATGTTTCTTTCCCCAGACCTCTGCCTATTTGTTCTAAATTTTGTTAGAAAATAGAAATTAACCACAATGCTACTGCAACATCTCCTGCAGACCCATCCTACTGTGATAACTCAAATAATTTATCTTGTAATAACAATTCAGCTGAATCATAACTGAAGAGAGCTGATATTCACTTTTAAAGAAAGGAAAACATGGATTGCATATTTTTACATCCCTCCTGGTCTTTTTGACCTTTAGTCTGACATCTTGCCTGAATTCTCTGGATCTGAAATTGTGTCATGTTAATGTTAGTTAGCCTCTACAACAGGTTTGACTCTTGTCTAATAAAAAAAGCATTATACATGGGTGCAGAGAATGTCTTTACAAACCCATCCAGACATTTATCTAAATAAACTGCGTTCTGGATGTTAGCAGAGTTCCTAGCTCCTCTCCAGTTCTGTGTGCAGCCCAGTCAAATGTAGTCTTTCCACATCATTTCAGAGATGTTAACAAAATAAGTGTCATAAGGAGATGGGGGATACTAGTAACCCTAATTTATAGAGATGGGAACTGCAGTACAAGGATGTTGAAGTGTAGAATTCAAAAATTCTCTATTTTAGCAGGGTTCTGGCATGGGAGAACTGCCTGCTCTAAAGTCTGCTGCCTGCCAAGCAAGGTGAGTCTGTCTAGATCGTGGAGAGAAAAATCTATCTGCACAGGACAATCAATATTTTAAGAAATCTGCGTAGTGGTGAAAAAGGGCTGGCAGGTTAAGGCCCTGTTTTGGAGGGAACCTTCCAGGCAAGGGAAAGGCACCATATGTCTTCCACACTGACCTCCTTTCAGCTTTCCGCATACTGAGTATTCATCGTCAGCTCCAGTGCAAAGCACTTCTTTCCAGTGTAACGCTTCGGCACCGTCGAACCAGACGTGGAAGACGATCTTCAAAAAGGTGATGTCATTTCCTAGTTAAGACATTGCAGGGAAGAAGAAGGTATCTGGTGGTGACACGCTATTTAAATAAAAACTATTTTTCTCTGAAATATGTTTTTTTTTAAAGGCTCTCCCTTATACTAAAAAAAATAAATCTTGAAAACTACATTACTTCCAAAAAAACAAAGTTGGTTTTTAACAAAAAGCTTCATTCTTAAAAAATATTTGAGTGAGCAATTTCAAAATCAGCTTTAATTTCTTCTGCAAAGATAATAGTGTTCACTCAGCTCCGCAGCTAACACAGTAAATACTCTGATGAGAACTCTGAGAGATCCCACACCTGTAGCTTTAAGCAGGTGTTACAAACAAACCATTCTGAATGCCATCATAAAGCTATCTTTATCTTCTAGTGTGCTGCAAAAGCTTGTCTGGTTCTTCCAGCCAAACGCATGTGTACCTAAACCGTCTCAGGTTTGCATGTAGAGTGCCAGTCAGCGTGCAGAGCTCTGGTAACTGCTCAAACAAGTGAAACTCACACATTCTTATTTCCACAAATCACCATTTCTGTCCATCTCTATAGTTTATCTATTCCATTTTTAATCACAGCAACCGATCTCCTAAATAATTTGACATTTAGGATAAAGTGTTAGCTTTCTGCTTGTATTCAATTTTTTGCACTATAATTGCCTAGTCAAGAGGGACTCACCTGGAATCCAGGTAAGATAAGTCTTCCAAATGGATTTGTTCATGATGCTGCAAGGTGTCAGATTAAACGTGAAAGAATGAGCTGTAGAATCTACAGGATAAAAAAAGTATTTCACATTGTTAGTGTGAATAGGCTTCTTCAGGAAAATAATCAAAATATGCATATATATACCCTTACAATAAACACATACAATATAAAATTTTATTTAGTATAAGGTATGTACCATAAAATTCTCTAATATAATTATCCATAGTAAACATTAAAAATACTTTTTAAGAATATTTCTGATTCTTTATATACTTAGAAGGCAAAAATAGTATTGTATTTCTTTGAGACTAAGTAGTAGGAAAGTCAATTGTTGGGCTGATATTTTGCACACAAACACTTAAGAGGAGAAAGTACCTTTATTTCTCTTTTGAAGTTACACAAACTTTTTATTAGCGTTAAGCCAGCATGGTCCTCTGCTGAAAATAACCCTACTTACGTTAACCACAGAATCTATATAAAGTTGCTGACAACAGTTAAAAATGTTTTTAATGTGTCAGAATATTTTCCAGGATAACGTAAATGAGCCTTTGAGCAGATTTGCCTTGGGAGTGACCCACCTAGCACTGTACAACGCACAGGGTCAGATGCAGTATGATAAAGCATTGTACAGCCTGCATCTGTTCAAATTTACAGCCCATTAACTGATATTTTAATTTTTAAAAAGTCACACAGTGACAGCCTTTGGAAGGATTTCCAGACAGTATTTTTATTTTTATTTTTATTTTTATTTTTGGAAAGCAGTCTGTGCAATCCAGCTTGCTTCTGCCCTCCCCAGCATGCTGCCGCTGCTCAGGGTGGGTGGGAGTCAGGGTGGGATGGGTGCTCCTGGGGCCACCCCAGCCAAGCCCGGCGGGAGCAAACAGGATGGCAGGGTGATGTTCTGTGAGGGGTCCTGTCTTGTGCTTTGGGGATTAAAGCAAGTGGCGTGCAAAGGGAAACTGATTGGCTGTTGGTAACCAGCTTCTCATCTCAGATACAACTACGCACAGGAAATTACAACAGAAAAAAAAAGGCAAACAAAACTCCCTGTTGTCTCAAAGGTTTGGTTTGCAAGCTTAAGTGCTGCCACTTTCAGCCTTGTTAAATTTTTAACATGAGTACTAACGTAAAGCAAAGTACCCAAAATAAACATCCCCTCCCGCCAGCTATTTTACAGGTGATACAGAATAGTAATGCACACAGATTTTCAAAAGACGTGGGCCTTTCCTTGCGAAATATCTCCTCAAAAGCCCACCTTCTGGCCACTCAGTCCGCACAGGCACCCTGAGCCTTTCCAGCACAGACACCAGGGAGGTGCCATGTTGCTGCAGAAGCAACCCAAAACACCCAGTGAACTACACAGATCGAGCAGCCCGCGACACAGACACAGCAAGAAGGGACACGCTATGTTGTCCCAGAGCTTTACTGATCCCCTAGGCTGGTAGAATTATCACATTACCCCTTTTTTCCATATATTTAAAGCTTTTCATTGTAATACATTGGTTAATCAATGGGGATAAGTTATAGAACACAGTACTTGCAAAACAAGTTTAAAACCCTTATCTTTTATTTTTTCCTGAATCAAAACATGCCTGCTTTACTTGGGAGCAAATTTCTCTCTGAGCTGCCACAACCAGCATATTTACAACTATGCAGCATAACTCTTCTAAAAGGGTAATAATAACAGAAATATATTCCAGCTGAACTTCTTATTTTTCTGTATTTATCAAAGAAACAAATTCGAAAGAAAGTTCACATTTCCTCAGACTACAGTAATTATTATGCAAAAGCCAATAAGAAAAGAGTAAGCTATTTTTTACTTACCACAAAAAGTATATGACATTTCCAGATCTGATGATGTACAGAGAAATTCACTGACTCCAGGGGTGAATAAAATGAAAAAAAAAAGTCCAAACATAGTTACTTTTTTTTGTCTCAGTACTCAACGGAATAAAACTTTGTTTGGGGGAAAGAGGAACAAAAAATCAGCACAGTCATCCTCAGTCACATGTCTTCAGGGAATATTCGGTTATTTTGTCAACTGCTCTGCAATCTTAATTAATCCTACTGCAGCACTATCTGTTGCCATCACAATAAATTTTGTGAAGAAAAAGAATTTCTGCCTTTGTTGTTACATTTTCCTCACACAACGCAGCTAAAGCCACGAGTGAAAAATTAAAGAGAAAACTGTGAAATAGGGAAGTGAGAAGAAATTAAATCATGATTACCAGAAGCATGTAAAGGGCAAGTTCAGTTGACTCATCAGACGTTAACATTTGTTAAGGCATAATTCAAACACTCACAGAGATTCCTGTACATAATAAAGAAGACAAAAATCCACAAACAATGAAAACCAAGTCCACTCTTTTATTGATATGGTAGTCAATAACTCTCACAAGTTTTCAGAATGGATTTCTTACAAAGCTCACCATGCTTTCAGAACACATCGGCACTTTGGAAGGGTGTAAGTAGATGATGCATTTCCAAATGGAGGTAAGGATGGGAGCTGAATGCAGGCATCTGACATGTTACTGAGTAGAACCTCTGATGTCCTGCACTATCTCAGCTACCATCTTCAAAGTTGTATCTATCACAGCTACAATTCTTAGTGAAAACAATCTCAAAAATCCATAAAATTACAACTGATGAGTCCCATGTCTGCCTCCCAGCCTCCCTCTGTGACCTTCTCCCGTGCTCCTCCCCGCAGTCTCTGCCGGAGAAGCTGGGCTGCACAATTTTGTTCTGCCGGTGCAGTGCACAGCCATGGGTCCAGGTGGACGTCAAACATGAGACAAACAATAACAAAAGCTGTCAAATTTTGAGTGAGATGTTCCTATAAGAACACAGAATCTACCTGTCACAACTGGAAACAGGTTAGGAGCCCGGTTTTAACTTAGGACATTGAAAACAGTCTCGGCTGCGGATTTGGTACTCAAGTTTGAAACACTAAAACAAAAACTCTTAAAGCACTTTTGGTATTGGATATCCCCCCCATTTCTGTCTGTTAGTGCAATACACAAGGAATAACATATTTTTCCTGTATCTACCATATCAGTTCTGTGGACTAAACTGGGTCAGCTCTTACTGCGCAAACCCAGCTATATTGCTAGTCCCAGCTATGGAAACGGATTTTTAAAAGTCTAATACCTCATACAAGAGAGTACAACCACCATCTAACTGACAGGATAGGCAATTACTTTTTTTTTTAAGATAACAAAGTATGGAAAATTATTGAAGTTTTGGAAAATTACTTATGCAACTAAATTAAATTATTTTCTCATGAGTTAGTTACCCTCTTGATTTGTATGTACGTCTGTGGGCTCCTATTAGATCAGAAATTGTATTTGTTATGAAAAAAAAGCAGTATACAGACCAGACAAGTATTTGGTTTTGCACTAAGCAGGAAAATCGATAAATACTTAAAACAAATATAACTTAACCAATTGTTATGACTCTCCCCACTCTCCATCACAAAGTCTAAAAGACTTTTCTCAAAAATTCTGTGCACGCCAGGGTAATATTTTACGTATTTTAAAGATAAAGTAGCAAAAGATTAAGAAATTGGTTTTCAGAAATCCAAACATGTAACACAGAAGACAATTTAGGAACAGCCACATGCAAAAAAAAAAAAAAATATTCACTGTGCCCAGAAGAAGGGGAGGCAGTGAGAATTCTATTAAAACTACTTAAAAGTATCAACTAATGAGTTAATGCACATAAAAATTCACAAAATAAGACAAAAAATTCAAAATTTAATATGGCTAGAGAATTCTCTTCTGTATTTCCAAATCTTTCTACAGACCACAAGAAGAGTCCCAGTGGCCTGACAGAGCTCAAGACTGAAAGAAACTTCTAACCTTTGGCTTTTAACTGGGAATTCAAAATTATACAACTTTCCTGACAGATCTCTGGAGTACACACACGGCACAAAGATTTTTGCTGTTGCTTAATAGGATGCTATAAATGTACAGACCCTTTGTAACCATAGCAATAATACAGTTCTGTTTCAAAATGCCCAAATTTAGCTTAAAAATAGTAAAATATCTAATGAAATTGAATCAAATTGGGAAGGCTGTAGTAATTGGGAAAAGAAATGGAGTAATGAGACAGGCACTAAGTGATGAAGCAGCCACTATAGAAGAGGTACGTTGTGCATGTACAGTCAAAAAAAGGTCCCTTTCAACCACAAAGCCATGGCCATGGATGTCAGAAGCCAAGCCAGGCTCTCCGCTGAGTCTTCTGTCAGTCCACTAGATTTAGCGAACGTCACAGGTCAGTCTGAATCAGGCATGAGACGGCACTGACCATACTCTATTGACACATGCGATGACCCGGCAGAAAGCGTGTCCCTCTGCGGCCAGACTTGTGCTTTGCTGCACAGTTCGTTGGGTGGCTGAGGTACTCACGGGCAGACTGGAAAGAGGGCTGCAGATTTACAAGATTTTATATAAAAGAAGATAAGCTCTCTGCTGAGCTCCGTGACTTTCTAGACCTGGTTCAAGAATAGGTGTTTTTTTCAGATACTTGCTGCAGTACATGATCTAGATGAGGAATGAGTCCCCCCTGGTGGCTTAGACAGACAAGACACATGGGGAAACCTCTCTATCCTCTCTTGTTCCCTATTGCACTTTTATTGCACAAGATTATTCCAATGCTTTAATCAGTGTAACTAGGCTCCATTTTAAAAGGATCTGGCTGGCTAATGGGAAAACAGGAACGATAAGTGCTACTGGTATCAGGGCTAAAATATCACTTATGACCACGATCATAAAGTCTACAACATTGACCATTTTGTCTAGTCAAATGGTCCTTAAATCAAAATAACCTCAATAATTTTTAAATCTTTTCAGCAAATTCAGTTTTAGATGCTTGTGGCTTTTGATGCCCGCATCGATGCCATTCATAGAACTGACCTCTTGTGATGCTCACTAAAGCCCAAAACTAGTGCACTGTGGGGGTGAGGAGTCTCCTCTGCCCCTCTCGAGTCAGTATGAAGGGCACTGGAGAGGAAGGATATAAAGTTCTATACATTTTATTTTTACTAAATACTCTTTCTTTACTATAATATCTTCTTTTACACTCTGATCCAGAGGAAGGTGAAAAGGAAAGAAAGTGGAAAGAGCTACACAATAGTGTTACTTCACTAGAGCTTTGTGCCATTTTACTTCATTTATTTTGAAATCCTTTGCAACTACATTTAGTAGGGATCAGTTCCCATATCCAGTTAACAGTACATAAAATAGAGAATTCAGGACTTAATACCTATGAATACCTGAGATGCTGACAGTAAAAGTTTAACTCCAAGCCTCCACACCGATTTGTGGTTAAAGTCCTTAAACTAATTTACGATATTTTTATCTTCTTTCTCAATACCTCTAAAATGTGCTTAACTTACTTGTGATTGCTTTTCAAAATAATCACTTTTTATTCAGACTGTTGGCTGCAGATGAGTACTTTGGCCAGATAAGCACTTATAAGTCACTGAAGCCTCCCCCAGGAAAGATTTATCACATACATTATCATAATATCCCATCACAGAAAAATAAATAACAGTATAGCAGTACAGCAGAGGAAAGTACTCCATTTCAAAGTGTTAGTCAGAATTAAAAATTATGTCCTAATTCTTGGCATGCACGAAAACCTCACATTAATGGAAAACTCTTTTAAGATGTTACACGCATTTATTCAATAAAGAGGCAATAATAATTTAATTTTCCTTGCAGGACCTTTTGTGCCAGTTTTTGAAGTAGATCTTTTTGCAGCTGGAAGCAAACATGTTTATTACTTCTAATCCTGGGTTTACGGTTGCTGCTGAAGACACTCCAGTATAAAGGGGCT
This sequence comes from Pterocles gutturalis, assembly GCF_000699245.1. NCBI lineage: Eukaryota > Metazoa > Chordata > Aves > Pterocliformes > Pteroclidae > Pterocles > Pterocles gutturalis. Next base: position 91,389 of record NW_010135471.1, read on the forward strand.
ATTTATAAGGCATAAGGCATATATTCACAAAACAAAAACACACCTGGAAATCAACAGAAAAAGTAGACAACTGTAGCAATTCATGGGTAAATCTGTCTTCTCAAATCCTTTCATCCTAACTTCAACAATGTTTATATGGGAAGTAGAAAGTCAGTCCCAGGGATACTAGAAAGACGATGCAGTTCCTCTACACACAGCTGATGAAGTACTTCAGGGTGCCAGGCGAGTCCGATCCAAGAGCAGTGCATGAGTACATGTTCAGTGGTGAGCTGGTAGCACTTGAGTAAGAAAGCAAATAGTTGTGAAAAGAAAGCAAAAGCGATGTGCACTATTCTGAGTATACTTTTTAAAATGTTGTATGCAGTTTGGCTTAGTAGTTTGATTTGAATGTAACACATTAAACCATTGGAGGCTATTAAAGTGAAGCAAATACACACCAGGTAGTACCCTGTGGAAACAGATGTTGGAAATAACTCTCTGTCTGTTGCCAGTGGGCTTATGGTTTATGCTTTCCAAGCCAAGTTTAGGATTAAAGTTTACAGTTATACTCTAAAGCATACATTAAACCATTAAAGTTGTCAAGAAGAGAAAGCAGAGGGTGAAGGGAGAAGAAAGGGCTGTGTCCTACCTGAGGCTGACAGAAAGCACACCACAGCAACACTGTCCACCCTGGTATTCCAGAAATGGAGACAGCTAGACATGTTTTGCAGCCATTTGCTCTTGCTCTCTGTTCTTCCCTGCTTAAAATAGCTGCTCACTGAGGCCTGTATAGCTGTGGGATAATCTGATTATAGTGGATCCAACTCCTAGCTAGCACACTTGTCCCACTTCTCCGGGGGCAGCAGCAGGCTACGCTGCCTACGGGAGCATGAAGAAATCTGTGGTATGACCACAGAACTCCAGGGCAACCAAATTACAGCAGTTTACCAAGTTTCCACTTATTAAGTTATACTGAGCAATTTAATAATTCACATGTATGCTCTTATTTTTTACAGCACAAACAGAATTTCATGAAGTTTCCACCACCTAAATTAGGCTCTCACTGTGCAAAGATCTACACAGCTTTTCTTCATCTGCCAATGCGATGACATTGATTTGTAATAAAGTAAGCTCCAGGGAAACTGGTTAACTTTTGATTCTAGAGAGTGTGGTTAAGAGTGTGAAGTACCTCTGAGCTGTAAAGATTTCTCTTTAAAGAATCAAAAGGGGATAATCTTACCAGAATTTTTTACATTTGAAAGAAAAGGCTGAGAGTTGTGGGACAATTTAATTTACAAAAATAAAATAATGACAAGAATCATTGGACTTTTTAATTAAGAACAGATAGGGACTAATGAAAAATACTGTGGACAAAGCCAAAAACTTAAGCAACAGGGAGAGGGACACCGGCAAGAGAGCAACATGTAGTAAAAACTGGAAAAGAAAAATCTGCATGTATCCTGTCTGTTTTCCTAGGAAAAACAGCAGTCATCTATGACCTTCTGTGGAAGCTCTTAAGGCTGGAAAGGGATAGCAAGCAATGTCTAGGAAAGAGGCTCGAGCCATTTCATATGTTGATCCTCTTTACATCAGATCGAGTGAAACTGGTACCAAAGTAAAATGCAAGACTCAGTGGAGAGTGAGAAGTGACTGGCTGGTGCTGGATAGGTGGCAGGCACTGGCAGCCTTCACTGTAGGTGCAGTCTTGCAAATAACACGGCTTGTAGATCATGTATTTCAGAAGACTGGGCTTCTACATCAGTATTTCCTTCAGAATCTTCACTCAGGTGTATGAGCACATTCTCTAGGTGGTGTTGTTTTGTGTGGTGGGTTTGGTAGCAGAGGAGGGGCTACAGTGGTGGCTCCTGTGAGTAGCTGCTAAGAGTTCCCCCAGCCCTGGCTCCAAGGCTTTGGTAGCCAGGCAGGGGGGAGGACTACTACTGAGATGGCCCCTGTGAGAAACTGCCGCAAGTTCCCCCAGCTTCAGGCTGGACTCATCTCTGGCCAGGGCTAAGCCAGTCAGCGCCTCTATGAACAACATATTTAAGAGGGGGCACAGAACATGGAGGGGTTGGAGTGGCTCCAGGCAGGGCCCGGCCTGGCCCGACCGTCCAGATGCCTGCCCGGCTTCTTCTGTAACCCAGCCTGCCACAGCCCAGGCCTCTGCCATGGCTCACCCAAGAGCCAGGAGTCTCTCAAGAGCTGGTGAAAGAACCTGTGGTGGACAGAGAAGCTGCGTGTGAGAGAGACAACTACACAGACACAAAGGTCGGTGAAGAGAAGGGAGATGGAGCAGGTGCCCCAGAGCAGAGATTCCCCTGCAGCCTGTGGTGAAGAAGCATGGTGACGCATCCCTCATGCAGCCCATGAAAAGTAAGAGCTTGTTTGTAGCTCCTGGAGATGTGGCTGTGGAGGACCCCCCAGGTTGGAAGAAGTAGCCGTGCCCGAAGCAGGCTGTGAATTTTGTTGGAGAAACCCACGCCGGAGCCCAGCAGTCAGTGGAGGACTGTGACCCCATGTGGGAAGAACTCACGTTGGAATAGTTTGTGAAGGACTCTCCTGGGAGAGGGACCCCATGCTGGAGCAGGGAAGGACTGTGAAGAGCTCTCCCCTGAGGAGGAAGGAGCAGCAGAGACAACATGGACTGACCGAAACCCCCATTCCCTGCCCCCCTGTGCCACCAGTGTGGGGGGAGAAGGTACAGAAACCAGGAACAAAGCCTTTGGGCTCAGGAAGATGGGAGGGGTGGGGGAGAAGTACCTTTCTAGGATGTAGTTCTTTTTCTCATTATCTTGCTTTGGTTTTGATTGTAAATAGTGAACAAATTAAACTGGGTTTTTCTGTTTTCCCACGTCATGCCAGTTTCTTGCCTGTGACCATAAGTGGTGAGTGAACCCTCCCTGTCCTTGCCTCAGCCCACAAGGTTTTTAGCAAGAGGCTGTGTGGTAGCTTTTAAAACCACAACAAAATTGTTTCTTCCATGTTGTACACAAGTTACTTATGTCCAAAGAAACATCAACAACTACCAGGGATGTTAGCAGGTAGCAACACCTCTGCAGTTAGAACTTTTTCACCAAACATATAAAACTCAAGAAAAAATAAACAACCAGAAAATAGCAGCTCACAAAATTAATAGGACGGTAAAGGATGTGGAGATGATACGTAAAAATCAAAATATAATCAGGCATTGGGAATGACTTTATAACAATATCAGTTTATTGAAACACTCCCACTACAGTCAATTCTCTTGCAGGATTTGCTGGCAGCAAAAGGGCCTGTTCTGGTTTATGCACATTTCTTACCTTAGGACACCAAGCATTTCAGAGTTTCCCACTTGGAAACACACGCTGTGCACTATGAAATATCCGTATTAAGACAGACTGTTCAGAACCCAAAGTAAAACAGAAATACATCTAGAAGTCTTTTTTGATTACATTTCCACTCCTTTATGTTGTTTCTAATATGAAGAACAAACTACAGTTGTTTGAATAAAAACTTCTCTGTTTGCCCAGAGAAGTTGTGGATGCCCCATCCCTGGAGGTGTTCAAGGCCAGGTTGGATGAAGCTTTGACCAACCTGGGCTAGTGGAGGGTGTCCCTGCCCATGGCAGGGGGGTTGGAACTACATGATCTTTAAGGTCCCTTCCAACCCAAACCATTCTACGAATACTAGTCTTTACTGCTCTCAACAAGCTCCAGGGATCTAAACCAGTCACATACCCTGGGATTATACACAAGGACATGCAGAGGTGGAAATGTTAACAGGTTGCCATATTTATTTGGCAACCATAACAAGTATATGACTTCAAGATTTACAACTCAGTTGTTTCCCAAACTGAGTCAGACAAGTTAGAAGCAAACCAGGTAAAGCCAACAGAATATTGTGCAATTCTCATAAGTTTGGTCTTCCCTTTCTTTAATATAAAAGTACTATTAAAAGAAAGCTAGAGAATTATCGCTATTTTCAAGTTGAGCATTGGAATTATAATACTTTTCTGAAAGTACATCATGTCCAGAATCATCATTTATTCTCTAGTAGAAATCTGGATTTTTAATTTTTTTTTTTTATATCATCATTATGTCAGAAAGCCACCTACTAGTTTAACTTGCACTTCACTGCCAGAGGACTGAAGAACTAATTTTTAACTTCCACAATTTTTTTTGAGAAACTAAGCCACTGGAATGGAAATCCCTTACTATCGCTGTGAAAATCTGAATTGACCAAATCTTGAATTTAACTGTGAAAATTTTCTGCAGTCACAAGAAAAGGCTGGGCATTTTGATATTGCTCAAAGGGCACATAAATATAATTTTGTGGCCTTTCCTTTACCTTCTCTTGCAAACCCTAATTCCTATTCTCCCTGTATTTGGCATTTGAACATGAAGTTAACTATCTGCAAGTACAAAAATAAGAAAGTGATCAGACATGGAAAGAATGGAAAGATTATTTTTAATTAGGTGTAAAACTACATTTAAATAAAGACAAGTAGTACAACCAGGTGACCAGAGTTGCTTGTTACTGGCCTCCTACCTTCAATATAATTCATGGATTTCTTTTTTATATCAGTGTTACCTACGACGTGATACTGGATTAATGGGGCTACATCAGGCTTTTAAAATCATAGCATGCCTACACAAAAGAATTGCCTCAAAAATATCTGGATGGGATAATTTGTTTTTTAATTCCTCAGCAAGTACACTGAGAGCAGTTTCAACAGCCAGAAACACAACACTGATGTTTTAATATGATCTATAGTGTCATCCTATGACAGAAAACTGAAATAATAGTCTTGGAAGACATTTAGACTTCTAAATACATTTTTTCACCTACAGCTTAGATAACATCTATAAAGGTAGCTATAATTATTCTTTTATTTGCTGTATCAAGATGACTTAATTAGTAGCAAGCACCAGATTTACTTATTACAAGGGCACTGCTAATAAAAAATGATTAATTTGAATTTCATTTTCTTTTTAATTCAGTAATTTCTAAGCCTCAAAATATTTAGGCCCTTCATTATTTGAAAACAAGTATCCGTCCGCTTACGTGAAAAACCTCTCCTTGGGCTAAAAGCATTTAAATCCAATTTCTGCATACTTAAGAATGCAGAACTAACCACACAAAAAGATTTAATCTTCTTTTGACTTGAACTAAAGGTGGCTTTCTTTGGAGTGCTAATAATCAGGAGTTACGTTTTTTAAAGTCACAAGACCTAAACAGAACTTACAGGAGATTCCCTTTTGCTAAGTCACCTTACATAAATGCTGATAGAGTCCACTTGAAACACTAGCTGTCAGTATTCCTTTAAGCCGGTTCAAATACAGCACATTTTCAATGGGATATTCACAGAGCAAATCTCATGCTAAGGCACTTCTCCCCGCCCAACAAGAGAGACTTCTTGTTCTCCACCTCTGGGGACAGGGTTGCTTGGAGTGGGACTCTAGCTTAAGAAACCATTTAGTAGCTGGGTAGCTAGAGATTATCATGACTTTGTACCTTCTCCAGAGGCCTGCAGGCCTCTAGAAGGAGGCAGTAACACTACCTAGCAACAATATCTGTCTGCTTGCTGAAGACTCCTCCTGGCTACCAACACTCTCACAAAGGGACGTGAAGGCCACCTCTACTCCCTTTATATCAGCAGCAGCATTGATGAAAAAGCCGATCTTTTTGGATTAAGTACAATTAATCTTTAAGGCTTAAAAGCTTAACTATGTACTTGACAAGTAATGAAATACTGATTTTTTTTTTTAATATGAACAGTACCTTTTAAAATGGAGATGGTGAGACTGCCACACAGCCCATGCATTTTACCATTCTCCTGGAGAGATAACAATAAAAAACAAGCCAAGAACAAACAAGCACAAGAAAGATGTAAGCATATTTTTTTTTACTGTGCTTTGTGTCATTAACTCTGAAGAAACCCTCCCACTGTTTACAAGTTTAAAAAAGTGGGGTTTTTTTATACATTCCAAAATGCACTTGGGGAACTCTAGTTATCTGATACCTAAGAAAGAGTAATAGAATTTTACATTCTTTCACATACATAATAACGCACCATGAACAATGATAGTGACATTCATTATCTTCAAATTATTTCCTTTCACCAACTTCCTTTTCCTCCTCTAAGTTAAAATAAAAGGATTTGTCGTAGCCCATGAGATGGTTATAATCCTGAGGATTGGGGAAAAGCGTCGGATTAACAAGCATTGATTTTGTTTTAGCATAAAAAGTTGTAAACATCTTGGTAATGTCTGGAATCTTTACATCTTTCTGATGGAAAACAGTCGCTTTTTCTGCCAAGACTGCATTGTATGTAATGGCTGTGTACGTGTCCATTTCATCTTTATAATAGAGTCGAATCACATAGCCTTTTGTAAGGACATGCAAAGTAACCGGTGTTACGAACGTAAAAAACCCTATCAACCCATAAAAGGCAGCTTGTATAAACACGTTTTCAAATCCAATACCAGTTTTGAGCATGAGGTAGGGCATCATGAACAGGTTGAATACGCTTGTGGAGTAAGAGAAAAACCTCACACCTACATAAAACAAAACAAGAAGAAAACCAAGGTTAATACTTATGAGAACAATTATCTCTATAATTACATATATTCTGCTCCTGTATATCAATGGCATTACTTGAACAGCTGAAGCTATTGAAAATCAGCTTCCCTTTCTGTTTTAAACTCAGAAACACAAGAAACCGTTGAAAGTTCAACCTTGTGTTCTTGCCACTGTTCTGGTTTGTTTATATGCTCATGTTGGGTTTATCAAAGCTAGTAGCTGTCTCTGTTTCTATGATGAACTCAGCTTTTACCCATTATGCACACCTATGAAGTATTCACTTCACAGACAGGAAACTGAATTCAAAAGAAACTTGAAATTGACTCCAGTCATGGACATGCATAATGGTAATCATCACAGATACGGCTGGGTAGTTCTCTCTTCATCAACAACTAAAGCAGACATTCAGCGTGCATTAAAGAGAAGCTTGCTTGGTCCCATCACCACGTATAATTTGAAAAACCCAGGTTATTCAATATTTACAAGTACTCCACAGCCATTTTTCTGTACAGCTCGAAAGACAGTAGCCAGTATTGTGGATCACTCACAGTCCCTGAGCCACCGTGAGAACCAGTCATCTAAGGTGCTGTGATGATTACAGTTAAGTCAGACTTCCTTCTCGAAGATGCATTTCAAAGATTAACATCGGAAAACATCTAATTTTCACAAGGTCTTTGGAACATTAACTGGTCAAAGATCAACAAAGTCTCATTACAAATAGTATGTTTCATCACAGTATCTGCCTACTTCAGAAACATTTTTGTAACATTTGAAACCACACAGAATGCAAATAGCTGTTACAGCTGCTCTTTGTTTGCTACCGGGCTGGGCAATGCACTCCAAAGGCTGCAAGAGAAGCAGGAGGCTGAGGGGTGAGAGATGCACAGTACCTACAGAAGTCCCTGTAGACCTAAGTGTAGAAGCAGAAATCAACCACCACCACATTTTTTTGCTGTACAGAGGATCTGGGTTTTAGCGGAGTTGGTAAGGAGAATATTTTCTTTTATAATGTTGCATTTTAAAGTTATTAAACACTCTTAAATTAAAAAAAAAAAAAAAAGCAATACAAATAATTTCAAGTCACATACCTAACACTGCCCTTGCCAAATTTCCTTTATAAACTAATCTTCCATGTTCTGGGTGGTCATGAGGGGAGGATGTGCAGAGGGTGCGAAGAGCCACTCCTTGAAAAGATGTAACCTGGAACATGAGAGCAGCACATGGCCAAGCAACATCAGTACCAACCTACACTTTATACATATATACACACAGACGTTTATGTATTTACTCATACACACATACAACGTTTTTCCTTGCCCCGAACCCTGTTCCCAGCATTTTAAATTAGGGATTAAAGTAGAGAGTATACTACAAAGCACATCACAGACGTCAACTAACATACTGCTTGACTGCTTTAATAGTCTTATATTTAGATATCCCGAACTAGCACTAAATATCATATATACACACAGACGTTTATGTATTTACTCATACACACATACAACGTTTTTCCTTGCCCCGAACCCTGTTCCCAGCATTTTAAATTAGGGATTAAAGTAGAGAGTATACTACAAAGCACATCACAGACGTCAACTAACATACTGCTTGACTGCTTTAATAGTCTTATATTTAGATATCCCGAACTAGCACTAAATATTTGCAAACCCATCAACTAACATACTGCTTAACTGCTTTAATAGTCTTATGTTTAGATATCCCGAACTAGCACTAAATATTTGCAAACCCACTGACGAATATTAAGCCTGCAATCCTCTTCACATACGGCTTTGCAGGGAGACATTCACAGTCCCGCGCTTGCCAGGTCTCCGTTTGATCTCAGATATGCCCTGAGGGAAACCCCCCATTCCCTCCTTGGATTCGCATTTTTCCCAAAGAAAAACCCGCACACCCGAGGACTGCCGCCCTCTCCCCGCCCAGCTCCTCACGGGCAGCAGGGCCGGCTCCCCCCCACACGACCTGTTGGGTCCCCGCGGCGGCGGG
>NW_010135472.1:0-309 GCF_000699245.1 Pterocles gutturalis
GCGGCCCCTGAGTGGGGAGGAGGGGACGGTCGGGCTGCGGCAGGGGCCAGGGACTCCTCCGAGCTGCCCCCAGCCCTCGCCAGCCAAACCAGGCGCCTTTCTGGAAGAGGAGGCGGAAGAGGCTTCCAAGGTCAAATCAGTGCGGAGGGACTTTTTAAGCAGAAATAAATATTTTTCTGAAAGGGCTGGTTGGCAGAACCTAAACAGAAACAGGGATAGCTGGCATTTACACTGCATAATTGCCTCCACATGCTTAAGTTTATTTAGCATCTCTTGCAGCTACAAAACTTAAAAAAAAAAAAAAAAAAA
>NW_010135472.1:337-6730 GCF_000699245.1 Pterocles gutturalis
TTCACAACCACGGGGAAGGGCCTGGCGTTCCTGGCGTTTGGCTGCAGCAGGGACAGGGCCCACGATCCAGAAGCCCGGGACCTTGGTGGATGGGCAGGTGGATGAGGAGAGCTCAGAACTGGGGGTTTCTGGAGGCAGTCGCGCTGGTGGCGGCTGGGGTGGCCCCTGCCGCTGGGAAAAGCCGAGGCCTTGAGACTGATCGGCTCCTGCTGGGCTCTGCCAAGACCTTCTTGAAGAATGATCGGCATCGCCGGTACCCACGAGCTGTCAAAAATTAAAATACACCTCAGCTACAAAGATTTCTGAGCAATACGCTGTTGTGCCAGTGTCAGGTGGGGGTGGCGACGAGCCTGCAGTGTAAGATTCAGAAAGGTGTTTGAAAATATCTTCAGGTGTTTTGCTGTGATTCATCTTTCTGCTATGCCCTCCTGTGAGTTGCAGTTGGAAGTCATTAGACCCAAAGAAAGTACCTGGGTACAGAGAGTCCATGGCCCTGAGCAGTGTGCTTTTAGAGTGTCTGGCTTGGGAAAGGAATTTGGAAAGCTGGGTTAGAGTCTGCAGCTCACTGGGCAGTGTCTGGGGAGAGTTTGGATCTCCAGAAAGAAAACCAGACAGCGCCGTGACCAAGGAGCTGTCTGGGGTCAGCACATTCAGTCCCAGGCAGCCAAAACTACTGAACCTTTTCTCAAAGCTGCTGAGAATGGCCTCCACCAGTTTGGAGTCCAAAGATCAAAACCATTTCCTAAAGGTAAAATTTATAACCTTTCTCTCTCAAGCTATTCTTTAAAAAGCCTGGTACCCTGATGGCGTGCAATGGTCTTGTTCTTCAAACACTTGTGATACAGGAGGCTGATGTACACTTCCCTGCTCTCTGATGGCATCCAAATTCACGTCTCCCACCCCACTCCTAACACCTGAACCATAAATAACTCTGCAGGTTATCCAGTGACAGTTTTAATAAAAAATATGGGAACAATCAGTGGAACAGAGTGCTAGTGCTTGCTTTTGTTAGAACAAATGAGGGAGAATCCAGTCCTGCAGCTGCAGGAGAATCCTTGCTCCACAATAGCTCATAAAAGTCCATTCCAAAGGAGATCCGTGGAGAACAATAGAAGACAACACCCAACAGAAGAATGGGTGTATATTTTAAAAGTTTCCTATTAATTTCCTGCAATTAGGGCTTATTAGGAAGAGCTGAAATATGGCATGCTCCATTCAAGTCTTAGCACATACACATCATTCTCTCTCAGCCTTAACTTTGTCCGTCATAGATGGAAACAGTATAGCAGCCCTTCTGCCTGGGAGGATGAAAAGTTTGGTTTCCTACTTTATTACTTACAGAAATAGAGCTTGCACCAATGGTACTCAGCTTCTATTTCACAGTAGAGCTGGTTTGGGAGCTCTCTTTCAGTAACTGCATTTTGCTGAATAAATGCAAGAAAGTCACAACTACTTGTGTGAGAGATTGCAGCAGGTTTCTAGTTTAACAATTAGTTGAGGGAAGAATTTTCAGAACTATCAAAATTTTCTATAATGGATATTTACTGAATGAGAAAGTTCAGGTTTTTTAAGTTCAGAATGACTGCTCATTTCAAAACTTGTGTTACAAACTAGTAGAAAAAGCAGAAAAGAAAATATTTTGAGTGGCCCTCAGGCTCTGACTGTTACATTTTGTTTTGGTGCATAATTTTGACTTGTTTGCCACTGAGGGGAAAAAATTAATCACAAAAGTTCTCTCTGGAGAACTATGTTATTAATTTATGTAAAAAACATAATCCTAATTTTAAGTGTCTCTTTTTCTCAGAGGACAAACTCTCATCTTTCTGGCCATCCTCCTACTCTTCCATAAGTCAGCTATCTTCTCTCTTCTGGAAGATCCTACTATGAAAGGATATAGTCTCAAACCATGGTTATTTCCGCGGGTAGATTAACTGAATAATACATGTTAGGTCTGAGCCAATGTAATTTCCTTCAAGAGAAAAGGAGTGGATTTCGTAAGAATTTGATGACTTGAAGGCTTTGAAAATAAATCTTTTTCTCCCACATGCTGAGGCAAGATTTGTGTTGTGAGTGTGTTGCCAAGAGTAACTTACTGTAGACCTTTCTTATGTAAATAAAAGTGAAAACAGTGCACGAGTGCAAACATCCAGCCGTGGAGTAAGATAAACCCATTGAACTCAGTGACCTCATTTCTCTTTCAGTTGCATAAAAGGACTTGCTCTTTCTTGTACTGGTCCTTGTTGTTGTTGCAAGTGTGGTTAGCTTCACCTTGCACTTTGGTGTGTAAACCCCATTGTGGTTCTTTTTCACATTTTCATTTCATGTTACTTGATGTAGCCTTTTGCAATACAGCTCATGGGAAAGACTATGCTCTTTGCTGCCTGAGATGTTTTGAATTACCACTCTTTACCCTTTTCCCTGAAGTTACACAGAGCTCTTTCTCAGTCTTTGAGCATCTTGAAACACCCACACATCAACAATGTTTGTTAATACAGGATGCATTAAAATGGAGAAAACTTAATGGAGAACAAACTGATTTGTTAATCTAGATTTAGCCTTTCTGAAGTGGATTGCTATCAGCAAAAGCTGCACAAAGTTGTAGTGTTTTAATTTCCCAGTATCCTAAAGAGGTACAGCTTCACTCTTATGTAGGTGCAGAGCTAGCAGCAGCATGGCATTTCCAGTATCAGACAATGTGACTTGTTGTGGTATAAAGCTCCTTATGTCAAATGCCGGTGTCTGCCCTTCTTGTACCAGCACTGGTTGGGGGGGGGGGGGAGGTGAGACGCTGGTTTGGGGGGGGGGGGAAGTTGAAGAAAAAAAATCCCCTTCTAAGGGTGTTCTTTTCCAAAAAGACATGCCAAATCTTAATGATACAAGTCTGAAGTATTTGTAGGACAAATCCCTCTTAGTTTTTCATTCTTTTGTGGTCTGAGGAAAGGAAGGCAAATTTTCTCAGATTTCTAACCTTGTTTCTTTGAAAGCAAAGAAAGAAAATCCCTCCTGTTAGTCAAAAGAAACATCATCATTTCATCTATGCTCATATATATCCAGCATTACAGTTATTAAATTGCATTAGCTCCTTTCTGCAAGTCATCCCAATAAACTTCACCTTCTGTGAAGGAAAATTCTGTTTTCTCTCTCTGTAGTGCTTTGCAGATAGTTCTGCAATGTCAGCTGGACCCATGAGACCAAGGGGAGTTTCTGCTGGCTGTTTGTGCCCGAGATGAAAACTGGAGATTCCCTTCTGCTGGGAAATCCCTTTATGGTTAAGCACAGTAGAAGACCTTCCTCCACCTTTATGGACAGGATATTCTGTAAACATGGTGCTTTATAATCCCATAATTCTGGCCCAGCAGAACAGTTGTTGCCTCATGCTGGTTTTATTTAAAATAAAACGTAAGAGCTGTCTCTGCAGCCGTGCCCTTCTTCACCACTACTTGGCATCTCAATATCAACAGGGAACCTACCAGAGTCCAAAATCTTAGCCATTTATTTCTGTTACTCCACAATTCATCCTGTTCCAGAAATGTTTCTGGTGGTGGAACATCTCTCAGTTTACCGTGAACTTTTTGTGGCCTGTACTGGAAGTGTGTCTACAGGGCCTACAACTGCAGCATCAGTCTTGTTTTTTTTTAATTTTGTGCTTCATCTTCCATAAGAACTCCTCAGAAACTACCTGAAATTAGGTGTTCATTTATACCTGTACAGGTAGAAATAATTTCCTTTCTAAGAGCAGCACAGTTTCAAAAGTCAGTATGTATCTCTTGAAAAATACACTTAAGGAGTAGGAGCTCTTCCCTCTTTAAGCATCACCCTGCTGGATTCTTTCATCTTAAAGCATTACAAATTTATTTGCCACTGAATCTGGAGACTGGTTCTAAACTCACAGCAGGTCTGTCAATAATGTGCCCTGTCTGTGGGGCATTCAGCATTTTTTAATCTGCACAAGTTTGTCTTTTTTCTTTTCTCTCTCTCTCTCTTCTTTTTTTCTTTTTTCTTTTTTTTTTTTTTTTTTTTTTTTTTTTTTTTTTTTTTTCTGGTGAGGGGAGTGTTGGCAGAATCACTGTGGAGTCTGGGAGAAGAGTTTTCCTCGGGGAGGTATCAGATGTGCTCATTTGATACTCTACCAAATAGAGCAATAAATATATTAGATGTTTTCCCAAGGGCAATAGTTGCATTCAGTAGTCATAGATCTGAGGAAACTGAACCCTTCCCTGGAGAGGTCTGTGGCCAGGCATCTGAACTGAAGTAAACAGCAGGATTTCAGGCAAAGGCTTTATCTGATGAACTACTGATGCAGTCTGCTCTAATCCCTCCAAAAGCAATGAACAGGAGTAACCAGGATGTGGCCCAGAGGGTATTGAGTTCAGCGAAGCATAGCCCAAGTGCCTTTTGGCTGACTAATGGTAGAGGAGAATAGAGTTTTTATATTTTCTTATGGCTCTAATGAAGATAATAGAAGCAAAATGCTCTCAGTTCACAGCAATTCACTAGTTAAAGTTCAAACACATCTCTTTGTGGTTTTACAAAAGTACTGCTGGATTAATAGTATCTTTTACGTATCTATTAGACCTTTCATCAGAAAATGCTCCAAATGCCACATAAAAGGATTGTTTTACCAACCCTCTCCCAGGGATGAAACAGCAGTGTTCCATAATGGTTAGTAAAAAACATTTAAAATCTCCTATTTATTTGCCATTTCTGGGAAATTTAGAGACCAGATATTTTTACCAAACTGTAATCATGGGCAAGATGAGAATACTACTGTTAACTAGCACTTCTCCTGTCTGAACAGTTGCAAATGGTCATAGGCATGGTGCTGTGTGTCATTCAGATGGCATTAGCTGCAAACAGCCTAGAAGCTAACAGCTGGCTGGGGCTCCGAGTTCTGTCCTGGCTCAGGGGACGGACACCGCTTACTTAGTCACTAACGTAACCTCCTAAACCATCTTTCACATATATTGGCAAGAGTTCAGGGTGCTAACCTCATGAGCATCACCTGTTATTTTGGTATTTCAGGGGAATTTACAGAGCAGATATTAATATCTATGAAACTCTAATTCTAGAAATATAATACAGTGTAATACAAAAATAACACGAAAGACTATATTCACACAATTACGCTTTATTAGATTTTATAACAACATGTCAGTGCAGGAGCAATAAGGTAAATATTTATTATTATAAGATAAATGTAAGAAAAATGTGGAACAATACTGTTATTGTATTTTCTTTGACAGACTGACTAGTAGCATCTTATAGAAATAGAACCTTGAAAATCTTAGCAAGCAACAGGCATCTGTTTGCTTTCAAAAGACTTGGTATGAGGTCAGTTTTACCTCAGCAGAAACACATCCATCAGACTGAAAGTAATCTGTGCAAGCGTTACAGGCTTAATCAACAAATCCAGTAAATTGTATGAGTTTGAGTCTGATTCAAGTGTTTGTATAGCCAGCCTTAGCAAATTCTCTCAAGAAGTCACATAACAGCTATTTTTCCAGGCAATTAAGACAGTAACTCAACAACTAAAAGCTTCAGATTCATAAACACAGATCTTTATTTTAAATTTCAAGTGTTGTTTAAATTAAAGGGATACTCAATGTTTCCTGCTTCTGAAAGCTTTCCTTGCTTTTGGCAAACAGTTTTTGGCTACTTACTTACATTGTAGAGTTATTAATATCACTAAAACAGAAAATATTTTTCATCATTTTTCAGTACCATAACACAAGTGCTACAAGTGCATGTTAAGTGCACGTGAACAAAGCAACAGAACATGTAAAATGTCTTAGGAGAAGATTAAATGTATAATTGCACATAAAAATAAATATACACGATTGCTCTTAAGTACACTGTTTCTGTAAGCAGAGCTAAAATCAAGATTAATTTCCCAATGGGGAAAAATCTCCAAGAATTACTGTCTCAGAATGCAGATAGCTGCATACGTTCATTTTGGCAGAGACGCAAGCTGTTAGAGGTTTTTAGAGGTGGAAATATAAATACATAAATACCTACAGATTTAGGTTCCTTTTGGATTTGAGATGCCTGAAGATCTACATTTTGAACTGTACAGAGATGTAACACTCCATGTCTCAATGTGATTTGGACACTCAAGGACTTTTCAGCTTCTCTGCTGTGCCAGCGTCTGCAGGTGCGGGAGAAGCTGGGAGGGAGCACAGCCCCAGTTACTAGCCTAGGATTCGACCTTGGGTTTAGGATTGAGACCCAAATTGGCCAACAGTCTGTTCTGTATTATGCACATCATGCCCAGTATGTAGATGAGGACCTGTCTGGAAGTTCGCTCACTCTCTCGGTTGGCTCTTGGTCTCTCAGATGCTTGGGCTCTTCTCTTTTCCAGGATTGGGGTTTTGGGACTCTCTGCTCCAGGATCAT
>NW_010135473.1:0-274 GCF_000699245.1 Pterocles gutturalis
TGCGGGTGACCGGTCCTGCTGGCTGGAACATCCCCCCAGGATCTGGCTCTGTTCCTCCTCAGCCTGATTTTTGCCTGGCTGCGTTTTAAAACATCCCTCTTCTGCCTCCTCATGCTCTTCCCCCCCGAAAAAAAAACCCCTCCCAAACCTCCCTTTGCTGGCAGCTTGGTGGTCCGGAGCTGTGTCACCCCCTTCACACCTTCTCCTGGAAAACTGGGGCAACCTTTCAGGAGGAGGTGGGAACGTCGCTCTTCAATCCAAGTGCCTGCCTGCA
>NW_010135473.1:454-685 GCF_000699245.1 Pterocles gutturalis
GGCGCCCGCATCGCTCTCCCACCCGGATTTCTTCCATCTCAACCCTTCGACTGGGGGCTGCATCCCCAACCCGCCAGCCAGGACTCAGAGTGATGTAGCCATATGTCACAAAAAAAACCCAAACAACTTTGCTGTTATTTTTTTGGTACTAACAAGGGGCACTTTACCAGCATCACCTCTTTTTTTTTGGGCTGGGGATGAGCACCTCAGGGAAAGTGCTTTCTAGTGATC
>NW_010135473.1:729-2032 GCF_000699245.1 Pterocles gutturalis
CAGGAGCGAAATCCCTCGGAGCTGGTGGATGTCTCAGGAATTGCTGGGGGCTGCGGGGGCTTGCTGCTGGGACTCCACAGGGATGCGACGCTGCAGCTGGGGCTCTTCAGTTGTGGCATGCTGGCATTGGTGTCATCCTCTACCATGTGCCGTGCCCCCCAAGCCCGCCTTAATTTCTTTTTTTATTGCCTGTTGGGTGCCATCAACACTTTTGCGACCTTCTCAAGTGCCATTTTTATCAGCCCCCCACCTGAGTACCTGCTCTATCCATCCTCCCTCCCTCACTGGGGTACCCTACACCCCGGTACCCAGCCCTGGGGACGGTGTCTCTGGACCAACATGCATGCTGCAGGCTTTGTGCACTTTCTGTCCGGTAATTTATTTCTCGAGGTGTGTTTGGGTTGGCGCTGTGGCTGGTTGCTGGCTCCCATCTGTTCTCGCAGGGTGGGGGGCTGCTGGCTTTTTTGAGGGGGGAAAAAGCAAAAAAAAAAAAAAACCAAAATCCCAAGGGAATGGGATGTTTTTCCCTTGTGCTGGGTGGCATGCGATGTGAAGATTCAACCGGCCTTTGTGGGCGCACGAGTGAGTTGAGTGCAAGTGGAAATCTGTCTGTGCGTGTGGGTGGGTGGGTGGTGTGAAGACACACACAATATATATATTATATATAGAGAGATATATTTTCCTTCAAGTGAAGATCCTAGGAGGTCTCCCTCGGATCGAGGGAGCGCGGCAGGGGGACGAGGACATCCTTTGCGGAGGAGGGACAGCTGCCATGGAAACCTGCTCTCCAAGCCAAAAAGAAAAAAAATATCCAAAGACAACTTAACTTACAGGCAGGAGCCGGAGGGAAAACACTTATTTTTTTCTGAACACCCGCTTTCCCCACCTTGTTTCATCTCCATTCCCCATCCCAGCGACTTTCTCCTGGATTTCTTTTATAAAAAGGGGGGTGTGGGGGCTGCAGAGCAGGGGGGAGTGCCTGGCCTCGCTGGGGCAGCTCCTCTGCTAGGCAGGGTACATAGACCCTCGGGTTTGGGTTTTGTTGTTTTTTTTTTTTTTACCATCTCATCAAGCAGGTGTTTTGGGAGGAGAAAAAGCTCTTGCCAGTGGTTGCTGTTACAGTGAGATCAATAAAAGATCTTGGTCCTCTTAAATCCAGGTGGCGGAGGTTTCTTCTGACTGTGACTTGGGGTGCAGGGTGGGGGGAGTCAAACACAGAGCCAGCAGCCAGGGGTTAAGGGGGAGACTTGTTTGCAAAATTTAATGTACAGAAAAATCTGATCTTACCATAAAAAGGGCTCCC